>NW_022196909.1:59628687-59632541 GCF_008632895.1 Mastomys coucha | reverse complement strand
CCTGACACATGACTGTGCCCTGAATGATGAGATGCACGTAGTGGGGGGAGCTCTGGCATTCATCTGTAGCCTGACACATGACTGTGTCTCTTCTGTGATGTGGGCAAAGGAGAACAGCCTTTATGTTACCAAGTCCCACCTTTAGAGAGTATTCTTTTTCCAAGATGAAGGACCCTTCCTACTGTCACAAGCCTTCAGACTCTGTTAGGAGACAGGAGTTGAACACATCAGTCTCAAGGCTGCTGTCTATCATTTTGTTCCCTGGAGAACTCAGGAAAGAGGCAGGAAGGTAAATTTCACTTAAAACTAGTAAAGAAGATTCTGAATGCTCTGAAGGCAGGAGACACAGGGAATGGTACTGAACTCTCCAGTCAGAACCAGAGCTGCCACAGAGCCTTTCCTTCAGTCTAGGCATTTCATTTAAAAATTAGATTTACATTATCATTATATTGTTATTATTATTAATTGTTATCATTATATATGTATGTGTTCATTCATGTGTTACACTTCATATGTGGAAGGCAGAGGACAACTTAGGGAGTGTCCATTGTCCCCTGGGTAAGGCAGCAGGCACGTTTACCTGTCTAGCTATCAGCCTGGCATCAGCCCCTGATTCATTTTCACAGATATAGTACATAGTCACTCCTCTTGTGATTTCTATCTCTTCCAAATTAAAATCATAGCATCTTTACAGAAAACTTTAATAGAGCCTATTTCTTTTGATAAATTCACATCATATATCAACATTAAAAAAAAAAAAACCTTGTAGTCTCAAAAGAGAAGGCCCTATGTTTTGTTACTATGTTATAATTGCATTCAAAGACAGCAATTTCTCCCCTTTAATATGCCCACTGGACCTGTTGACATCTTGAGAAGTAGAATTTTTCCAAAAGCTTGTCTGAAAAACAAAAGCTTAAAAGATCTTTTATACCCACAAATTGATACTTAATTAGATTTAACTCAAGTTTTTAAAGTTTTTATAAATAAATAAGTTATAATAAATAAATAAAATAAATAAATAAAAATTTCTATAAATAGCAAATTATACAGTAATTCCTTGGGATTCTCTATTAAAATGCAACTACAAGATCAAGAGACACCTGGAATGTTTTATTCCAGATAATGACCCGTCTTGGAGGCTGTGTCATGATCCCTGACCTGGGTCACACACTTAGGACTTAAGGGAAATGATAACATACTTGTCAGGGCAAACTGAACTCTGTCTTCTGCTTTTCTTAAAGAAAAGCCTTTATAGTTTTATATTCCTTTTATCATGTAAGACAAATTCAATGTTATCTTATCAAGTTCTTAAAATCTCCTACTGGTGTTCTTACCAAGACCACAGGAAATTGCATTAACCTGCTGAATCATATGAAGTGGGTGGGACAGCTGCAAGGCTGAGTGTCCACATGCAGGAGCACAGGATGCTGTTTCTTCTGCTCCACACACTTGGGACCCTTCCCTCTCCTCTCTCTCCCTGCTTCTTGCCGTCATGAAGTCCGTTGCACACACTGTTTTCTGGCAGGACTTGTAGACTGTCTTTGTACTCACTGGCATGCTCTGACAGTTACTAGGAGGAGGCACTATTGCTTTAAATCACTATCCACCTTATTACTTTTGATGCTTTTAATTTGAATACCAAGGCTTACCTAAACAAAAAGTTGGCATTCCCTATAGATCACAATAGTTTAACCCTTGACTCTAGCGAGCATTTCCTTTATTAGTTAGTGTTCCCTGAACTCTGGCAAATGGAAGTGGTATGAGTAGGGATTCTGGCATTGAATGGAAAGTTAGTATGCTCACATCCATATGCATGTTAGATAAACTTAGATATTTATTAAAACCTTTTCTTCACCCAAATCAGTTGGTTATGTCTGCTGGCTGGCTTCCTCTATACTACTGTTCCATCTGGAGGCACTGGAGTGGATGATGGACATTTTCTACCTACTGTATTTTCATTATTAGAGGCACCTTTTACTAACATTCTCCACTGTCGTTTTTTAAAGCTTTTTTCCTTCAACCCTCTTTCCTACAATGTTAGCAATTGTATATGTCTCATGTACCTCAGACAGTTCTTTAAAACATCAAGTAAAATATATTTCTAGTCCTACAGGTATAACAAATATATATAAACATAATACATATATATGCATACGTAAATATGCAGGCATTTATACATATAGACTAGAAACACAGCTTTTTAGGATCCCAGTCTCTGTCTCTCTGACACTCTAAAGGCTAAGTCCTTGATATATGCAAGGCAAACTGTTGACCTTGGAGTCACAACCCTTGCCTATCTTCATTGCCAAACCTAAATCGATTGCCATTTTAAGCATGTTTGAGGTGTTTTTTTTTTAAATTGTTTTAATTGGGGGTTTAATTGTCTTTGTAGATACTTATCTTACCCACACCAATCTTTTGTCTTGTATGTTAGATTTTATTAGAGGTGTTTACAAACTCTTAGTTTTATAGGAAATTTATTTTCCTTTATAATTAAAGTAAATCATGCTGGGGACTAGTAGAAAGAATACATTTTACAAACAGAAGACAGAAAGCCTCTGGACTCTCTCTGGCTCCTTAGTGAGGTTTCCAGTTGTCTTGCCTCTAGAAACTCCAGCCTCAGGGAAGCTCCTGGAAATACCCGAGGCTTGCTTGGATGAGGCAGCTAATTTCTCCAATTATTCAGCCTCCATGAGACACTGCTTCCTGTAAAACCTATGGGCAGTTCATTTATCCTCAAGCAAACAAGGTGGCCACCTGAGATCTCATTCAATTTAAAGCTTATTTAAAAACCTTTAAACTGCCTTATATTTTATGTATACCACTCTGCTTTCTACGTACATCCTATTGGATTAAAGCAAAAATATAAACAGTCACTAGGGACAGTCTGTACCCCAACCCAGCCAGAGGGTGTTCACTCTGGTGAGCTCTATTCATGGCTTGCCTGTGGACCCTTTACTTATTTGTAGATTACACTGGAGGCAGCTCTCACCTGAGTTTTCAATCGCTCATCACAGAATGACCGAGACCAATGACAAACTTGAGCTTCTCAGAATCCTCCCCATGTAGAGCCCTCCCTGTCAAGATGGCTTCTTGCTAAGGAGAAACCAAATCTGTCTCTAGCTTTTAGGGATGCCTTCCTGGCTTCTGGTTTACTTAGCCACATCTACCTAACTAGAACGAGAAAGATTCAATACAGAAATCATTACCAACACTAAAACACACCTGCTTTACTCAGAAGTGGCTATCTGGAAAGGGCACTATCATTTATATGAACATGTGCTTGATATTCCCCCTTTGTGCTTCATGTCTCTAACATACTAAAACAAGCCAAAGGAATCTCTCTCTCTCTCTCTCTCTCTCTCTCTCTCTCTCTCTCTCTCTCTCTCTCTCTCTCTCTCTCTCTCTCTCTCTCTCTCTCGCTACACAGATAGCCAAATGTTGGGAATTTGGTTCAGGAGAGCAAACAGGTTGAGATGGTTAACTATGATGAAGGTTTATGTCAAGGTAAAATTAATGTAAAAGTTCAGTCAGTTTTCTTGTTTCTGGCCCCATTATACTTAACAGCAATGAAATAAATTCCAAGGAAACTCAGCCAGGCACCCACATATTATCAGCTCAAAACCATAGCAAAGAACATGCTTATACATGCCCACTTAAGAGTGTGCTTTACACCCACCCACATGCTTTCAGAAGCAGTGAGGGTCCCAAGTGAGTCTTTATACTCTTCAAACATTTATTTATATGAGAACAACTAAGAGGGAGGGAGGGAAGGAGGGAGAGAAGGGGTGAGAGAGAGAGAAAGAGAGAGAGAGAGAGAGAGAGAGAGAGAGAGAGAGAGAGAGAGAGAGAGA
>NW_022196909.1:59605589-59628355 GCF_008632895.1 Mastomys coucha | reverse complement strand
GGGCGGGGGGGGGGGCAAGAAAGCTTGTCCTAGTGCAGCTCCATTGGTGGGTCAACACCATTTCCTCCATTGTAGGAGAGAAGGTAGGGCACAGTTTCTGCAAGCATAAGTGATGCTTAGAGGAAAATTAAATCACGGAATGATGCCGAGGCTGATTATTCGACTGCACTTTAAAAGCCAGAGATTGCAGTCTGGGAGTCCAAAGTGGTTTCATATGGACTGCCACAGCTGCGGTTTACTCTTGAAACTCTAACCTGTCAAATTAGAAGCAGGCAAGGCCTCTGCTCTTAATGGTTCCCCTTTCTACTTGTACTGTCTGCAGTTATGTCTACAAGTCTATCATTTTTTATTCATTTCAACTATGCCATTTGATTGAGTAAAATATGGAAACTACTTGTCATCTTGGCAGAGGAAGACTCTAGGATGCTGTGGGCTTGAAGGAACATCAGCTTGGGGCTTGCTGTGCAGATGAGGCTGACTTCTACTCTGTGAGTGCTTGCCAAGCTTTGCTGATATTTCATTACCCTCATTAACACTGTACAGTGTATCTACAGTTGTGGACAGTGGTTCAGATGTGTGAGCACAGGGCTGCCCTGCTCTGGAGCCTTGGCTGAGTTTACTGCTCCAACGTTCTTCTGGCTCTTCTCTGCTATTTCGAGCCTGGTGTTTCAGTGCCTTGATTATCTGCCTCAACTGTAGACTGACCTGTTCAGTGGAGATCTATCCCAGTGAAGCTGAAAAGCCAGGTGCTCAGACTTTACATATAATGCTGTAGAGCCCTCCCTTACAGTCTCCCTCCACGCACATCTCATGATATGAACTATTAAAGACTAAGCACAAACACTTTCCTCCCCAAGCAACACCATAAGTGAAACCATGCCCTACAAAATCATATCCTGTTGAGGACATAATAACATCAGAAATATATGCTTATCATCTGCTTTAGACAACTTAGCACATTTTTGGCCCATGGCAAAGTTGAAGTAAAACCATTTGCAGTTGTCTCAAAGCAAGATAACCACACTTTTCTAAGGTAATTGATACCTAAGAGACTATTGCCTTCAGATCACAGTTCAGGATCTAGGCATGCTAATTCTTTAAAGAATGTTGTTAAAATTTACAATGCATAGATGTCAACTGGGCTCCTTCCAAAACTTAATGTGAAATAATTACCCACTTTAGCATGCATAGAGACCATGATGCAATAAGCATTTAGAAACTCCCTTGGAATTCTGGAATTACCTTTTTCCCAATTTAAAAAGAGGGGAAACTGAGATCCCTTTTTGAATGTAAAACCAGAATAGTTGCAGTAAGAACTAAGAATACTACCGTGTATGTTGGAAGGCACTCAAATGAAGTCAATCATTACTTTCATTTTTTTCCTAGAGTATATTGAAAGAAACAGTGATTTAAAGTATAGATAGCTAAAGTAAACACAAGACATACAATTTTTATATTCATTGTGAGAACATGTGTAGGGAATGCAAATATGTCACTTGCGTTCTGTGACAGTGATATAAAGCATATAGCTTCCCTGGACACCACCTTAGCCGGAGAGGCTAACCGCAGGCTGCCAACAGCAATCTGAAAGGCAGCTCTTCACTCTGTATGCCAAGACCAAAGCTCTAAGAATTACCTTTGCCCCAGAGGCAACTGGATAATTTGGAACAAAAAAATTAAGTAAATATTTAATCTAAAGTGGTCTGAATGGAATAAAGTGCATCAGCAAATGTCAGATCCAGAGCAAGGAATGCTCGTCATTTCCAAAGAATAAAACACAGAATCAAAATTCAAGATGTTTCTCAAAGTCAAGTGTGGAGGAAAAACTTCCTCCTTTCCCAGGGCTTGCTCCTGAGCATGCTGCAGACAAAGGCACTTCAGGCTACAGTCAAAGACACCGGACACAAAGTGAGAGTACTGGCATTATGCTGGGCAGGGGACATCTACGGAACACAAGAACGTGCCATACCTCCATTCTCTCCTGTTTGACATCATCGAGCTCGTTGTCTTCAAACATTGCCAGCAGCTCTCCTGTCTGGTCAATAGAGGTGATCACGTCCTGAGCGATCTTCTGTCTCTTGTTCGTACTGCTGCTGCTGCTGCCACTCAGTTTTTCTTCAGGAGGATTAGGAAGGGGACAAAGCACAGCTGCCCTGAGCAGGGTTTGTCATCACCGACCAGCACGGCACACACTGCATGGGAAACTCACTCAAAGCCATCTTTACAGAGAAAACTTTTCCTCTAAAATAAGTCATACAGAAATCAATCCAATATCACAAAACAAAAATTAGAATCAAATTACTTATTAATCCATAGTAAGTATGAAAGGGCTGGCTGAATCCCTTATGAAAGGAAGAGAGGCTCTCAGGTTTGGCAGAGAATACTGCTCCATAGTACTTACAAGAGAAATAAAATACAAGCAGGAAAAAGAGGGTGCACTAGGTAAATGCGAGCAAAGAAGGCAGAACTGACAGCTCCTAGTGTTGGAAAACAGTCCATGACCAAAACTGCTACCCAACACAGCCTGGAATATTATCTGATAAAAGAGGAAGACTAAGAAGGATATTCTTCTATAGACTATAGACTAAATACCACAGATGGAAACTTATTAGGAAATATAATCGATAAAAGATACTTGAATACATTTCTTTTAAACTTTGACAATTTATGGTAAGGCCATTAAAATTAAAAGTACAAGGGCTTCAGCATCTATGTTAGCACACACAGAAATGAGGGGTCTAATCTCCTAAGTCGTTTTCTTTTGAAATAAAAAATTTTAATGAACACAGATGATCACAGTAAGGGCTGGGGATGTAGCTGAGTGATAGTGTTTGTGGTCCACATGCAAGACTCGGTGCAATCCCCAACACCAAGTGTGTATGTGCGTGTGTGGGGACAGAAATACACACACCAAAAATATTATATGTACTGCTTTCTCCTTTATTGTCCCTCCCTCTCCCCACCTCTTCCCTCTCTTTATATTATCCACTGGTTCTCCTGTATGTAATCACCATTACATTTCTCTGTGCTCATATATTTACAATAAATTCCTTTATGTATGTATTGTATTGTATTCATTTTCCTTTAAAAACAGGTCTTACAGTCTTTCTTTATGAAGAGAGATTCTTTTATCCTCCCTTCTGCCCATGTTTCCTCACTGAGGACAGAGAAAGATCTGATTCTTCTGGAAGGCCTGCATAACCATCTACATCTTATAGTATCTACTAATGTGGTTTTAAGTCCATCCCCTGTTGAGGGCAGACATGTTGTGTCAGTGTTTGTACTGGGTAAATGCTGTAAGTGGTAGCCATTCACAGGTGTGCTCTGTTCTCAGAGTATACGTTTCCAAGAATGGAAATGTTACAGGCGCTTCAAGTTTCATCAAAGAAATTCTGAGCCTGGCAGAGGATGGCCTTGTTGGACATCAGTGGAAGGAGCGGCCCTTGGCCCTGAGGGAGTTTCATGTCCTGGTGTAGGGGAATGTCAGGGCAGGAAGGTGGGATTGGGTCAGTGGGTGCATGAGCACCCTCATAGAGGCAGGGGGAAGGGGCATGGGATAGGGTGTTTTCAGAGGGGAGACCTGGAAAGGGGATAACATTTGAAATGTAAATAAAGAAAATATCCAATTAAAAAAAAATCCTTTTGGAAAAAAAAAAAAAGAATTTCTGAGCCTTCTTTCTCCACATTTCTCCTCAGAACTCCAGGGAAAAGTCAATGAATCTTAAGTGAATATTGTACAGTTAACCCACAGCCAACAGGGAACTCCAGCATCTTCTTATGTCTGCCAGCTAGCCTGGGAACCTTTCTGTTTACCATCCATGTTTATCTTTTGCTAACTAGGCCTCTTCCTATTACCCTGTCGCTGTCTGCCTGTCCACTGCAAAGCATCTTTTGTCATAATCTAAAAATGTCCTATTATTAAGTTACCTTACCTTCTGTCTGACTCCTCTTTACCTCCACAGAGTGGAAACTCAATCTTCAAGTCTTTTCAGATTTACTGTTTACTTCCTTTTGTTTTTCGTACTTATGCACCCAGAATTTGTTTTGTATACAGTAAATTCTGTATGTTTCACATTTAGTGTCTTTAATAAAATACATGTACATCACCATTAATACCCTATGTTTTCCTGCTACCTTGGACTGTGTCATACCTTGAATCTCCATGTCTCAGATTCTGTTCTTGGACTTCCTAGTTTGTGTCAGTCACTGATAACACAAAGTCCTCAATGACACCACAGGATTGAAATATATACTTATTCTTGGATTTCATCCTTTCTCAAGCTACATATAGACATTTCTTGCTCCATAGGGAAGCTATGATATTTCTGTCTGATTCATTCCAAGAAAACATTATTGGAATTATACCCAAAGGACCATGAATTCAGTAATTTTGGTTGAACTGATGCACTTAATATATTTCAATTGTGTTGTCCTTTCTTGTTGTCTTTATTCCTAATTGAATCCATCCTTTAGTCAATGTTAATCAAATGTTTCCTATTTCAATCCCAAGGACTATTTCCTTGAGCCCTGCAGGTGACTATGCAAAGGACTGTGGTGCTCAGCACTGTTTCAGGATGTTTATGTTGACCCCACATATTTACTAATATGCTTCTTAAGTAGTTAAGATGGGGGTTATTACTCATTTAAAACTAAAGATTAGTGAAATGAGCTATGTAAGCTACCCACTGATAGTTCAAGTGTAAAAGTGAACTGTCTTGCCAATTTCACTTTTTTTTTTTTAAAGTATTCTGTGGACACAGTGAACAAAACAAACCTAACATTGGCATTCCACTCTAAGGAAGTGCGATCTAAGTACATACACTTTGATATTTTGCTAGTTTATTATTTAGCTATTACAGGTGTGTCATACTAAACTAGTGGTTCTCAATTGACCCTTACATAGAATTCCTCATGTGGCAGTGACCCCAAACCATAAAATCGTTTTGCTGGTAGTTCATAACTGTAATTTTGCCACTGTTATGAATTATAGTATAACTATCTGATATGAGGATATTGGATGTGTGACCCCTTTGAAAAGGTCATTTACCCCTGCAAAGAGGTTGTGACCCACAGGTTGAGAACACTGTAACAAACAGTACATAATCTTCTTTAATCTTTTAGGTATTTTAATACAGAATTCTATGAGTAATGCTAATATTATCTAGTTTTCTTCACATTTATATGCACATCCATCAAATACTTACTGAGCACTAGATTTTGTGACCTTCCCATTAATCTTTTTGTTGACAGTTGTGATTCTTTCTTTTTTTTTTTTTTTAAAAAATTAAGTCATCCATGTCGATAAACCTACCACTTCTTCTCTTTGTCCATTTGAAATTGTAATGTTCTTTTCTATTCTATTATTGCTTTTCTGTTTTCTATTTCCATTACTTAAAGTCCTGCTGTTCTTTCCTCTTGGGGGTATGAACTGCATGTGTACATGGTGTACTATGCACACATGTGCTGGTGTGACTGCCTGGATATATGTGCACACGTCAAAGGTATCAACTGTCCTCCTCTGCTACTCTCTGCTGCATTCCTTCAAAGCATGGCTTTATTCTTTTCTCTTAAGATAAAACCATAAGGGCTAGGGATATGGCTGTGTAGGTAAGGTGTTTACCATGTAAGCCTGATGGCCTGAGTTTGGATCCCCAGAACCTACATCGAAGCTGGAGGCAGTAGAGTGAGCATCTGAAGTTGCAGTGCTCAGTTCAGCTCTACCAGGAGATGGGAGGCTGAGGCAGGAGAGTCTCCAGAAGTATACAGACCAGCTAGTCTGAGGCATTCAACAGTAAATAAGCTGTAAATAATGAAAGGACTGATACTTAAGGTTGTCGTTTGACCTCCACACAAGTACATGACACGTACGTGCCTGTACTCAACACACACATACTCCCACATGCGAGAGAAAACTACTATGATATATATTAATATATTTGTTTAGTTGTATTGAGGGAGGAATAAGCTAAGGGACCTGGCACAGTAACATGAGCTCTACAACAGAGCTACACCCTTAGCTGATTTAAAAGCAAAATCTAACTCAGAAAGTTACTGCAAGGGATCATAAAGGAGTTGTTAAATGTTGCAGTTAGTGGCTAATATGGATTAAGGAACAGGATATCAGTGAGACTTGGGGAGTTAGAAAGAGCTAAAATATTTTTCATTGGAATAATGATGGTTATACCAAATAAAGATGACTCAAACATTTATGATGAGTATCTAAATTTATCAGGTTTTAAGAAAAGTGTAGACTGCAAATGAAATAAAAACAAATATTTTCTAAATATTAAAAAAAAACTTATTTCATAATTGTGTGCCTGCTAATTTATATCATGGTTTTTCCCTTAAGGAAGATAGGAGTAAACTTTAAGTCCATCTTTGCCTAAATTATGCAGCTTTAAACAAGGGATTGCTAAGAAATTACTACATTATCATTTCAGGGCAGAGTCTGGACAGAGATCTAATGTAGCAGCTAACTCTTTAGACAAAAGGTACAAGCTGAAGCCAGAGCCAGTGAAGGCAGTGCTGCAGTACTCTAGAAGTAAAGTCCATACAAAATGATACATTTGTTTAAATATTATGAGATTTATGTGTATATGTGTGTGTGTGAGAATGTGTGTGTGGTTGTGAGTTTCCTTTTGGCTTTGATAGTTCTGTCTAGGAACGTACTAACTTTTCAGATGGCAATGTCATACAGCAAAGAGGTTTCACAAGAGTATTTTAAATGATTCCATAGTGCAACCCTCTGTTTCCAGCCCCAGGCAAACACTACTCTCTATTCTCCCTCTCTTGCTACTTAGATCTGTGGTCTCTGTGGTGGGCTTCTTCTACTTCATCACATATGAGCATGATCGTAGTCAATTCCACTTTATTACCCTAAATACTTCTTGCATAAATACAAAATATGAAAAGGCATTTATTTATGCCTTTATATGTTGGCAGATATTGGGCTGACTCTAGCTTTCTGTTATGAAGTGTGAATATCTCTCTTCATTTGGCTTTACTGGGTGTTGAATGGCTGGTTCACTTTGTCTGTTATTGCCTGTACCATTTTATCCTCCTCCTAGCAGCATAAGCTAGATGTCTCCACGTGCGCAGCAGCATTTGCCTTCACCTGTCTACTCCCAGATACCCTTGTAGGTAGCAGCTGACCACTGCGGTTCTGACTTGCATTTGTAGTATGGCCCAGGCTAGTGGGCATCTTTTCTGGCACCTCATAGCTAGTGTTTTAGTTCTGCTGCAAGGTTATCTAGTATTCATTGGAAAGCTGCATTATTGTCTTTATTATGGAACTGAAGAGTTCATTCAACATTTAAATTAAAAATTTCTTGATAGAGATATATGTAAGATCTTTGAGTTTTGTTTTTTCTTCTGTACATTCTTTGAAGCACAATGGCTTTAAACTTGATCAGTGCTGACTCAATAGCAGCTTCATTTGCTGCTGTGCTTCTGGTGTCCTGTGCTTACAATACTGTCCTTACACAGGCTGTGAACATTTACTCCTGCTTTATTTTAAAAAATTCCTCTTTTGAAAGCCAGAGAGATGGCTCAGTAGGTTAAAATGCCTGCCGTCACACCTGATGACCTAAGTTCAACCCCAGGACCCAGAAAGAGCCTATTCCTGCAAACTACCTTCTGTCTTCTGTACTCTCACCATGGAATACACCCCATACATGCATTAAAAAAAAAACCCAAGTAAATAAAGATATAGTAAAAATGGAAAAGAGACTTGAATTTTGTGTTGTTATAGGGAGCTCCCAATGATCTGTACTTAGGCTTTTTGGTCTTTTGTCTGTTTTGGGGAGGTGCATACTGAAGTATGGAGTTAACAAATTATTTTTTCTATGTAGATTTCTAGATATTACAATGTCTCTAGTTGAAGGAATGGTTTGTTCCACATGGAACTGCTCTGCAAACCTGTCAAACATCACTGAGCCTCTCTGCCAGCCTTGTGCACTTGTGCACTCAGTCCTGATCACTATTGACTAGCATGTGTCTGTCCTTTGGCCCACCAGATCTTGTGTATATTACAGTGGTTGACTAGCATGTGACTGTCCCTCTGTCCACCAGAACTTGTGTGTATTACAGTGGTTGTCTGGCACGTGTCTGTCCTGCTGTCCACCAAATCTTGTGTGTATTACAGTGGTTGACTAGCACGTGTCTGTCCTTCTGTCCACCAGATCTTGTGTGTATTACAGTGGTTGACTAGCACATGTCTGTCCTTCTGTCCACCAGATCTTGTGTATATTACAGTGGTTGACTAGCACGTGTCTGTCCTGTCCACCAGGTCTTGTGTGTATTACAGTGGTTTACAGAAGTTTTGTTTAGATGGTACCAACTCTTCTGGGTCATGTACAATAAAAATGGCTCTTGTTTCCTTTAGCATCTGACATCTCCACATGAATGAGAGAATCAGTCTGTTCATTTCAGTAAAAAGCTGGTGAGATCTACAGCTCCAGGTAAGGCTGGCTATTGCCTTAACAGTACCAAGCATTGTAGCCATGGATGCTGGCTGTTTTTCTATTCCTCAGTCCTCTCCGGTCCCCTCAACAGTGATTTGTAGTTTCTGTATAGAAATCTTGCAAGTCAGTGGCAAAATTTATTGCAAAATTGTTTATTTTCTGTTGTTGTTACACTTATCTTCCTCATATGACTTTGGGTTGTTTGTCTTGAGTATAAGGAAAGTCTACCTACTTGTTTTGTTTACATATTTACCTTGTATCCTGAAAACTCACAAATGTGTCCACTAATTGCAACTGTTTCTAGTGAATTAAGATCTTGAGGCTACAGAGAGAATTTTAAATACATACATAGCTTTATGCTGTCCTTCTTAAGTCAAATACATACATATGATTCTTTCTAATCTAATGCTTTCACTTTTTTCCTGTCTCAACACCATGCTAAAACCTTTCATCCAATACTGCACAGAAGAGGATCAAATGCATATTCTCATTGTCATCTTGATTCTGGGGAAGGAAGACTCCAAACTTTCTCTGTAAGTGAAAGTGCTTCCTTCTGGGGTTTCTTGGTCAGTGTAAGCTGCTATAAAATACAGTGCAGACTGGGAGGTTTAAACAACTCACTTACTTCTCTGAGTTCTTAAAATGGGGCATCCCAAGTCAAGGTAGAGCTGGGATCTAGTAAAATCCTCTTTGAATAGAAGGATGTGAGGTTTTGGTGTCTCTCTTTAGAAGTATACTGATCCCGTCCATGAAGATTCTTTTCTGACCTAACAACTTCCCAAAGGTCCACAGATACCCTGTCTGATGGCTCTCATAATCATCTGTCTATATTACAGCATGTAACAGTACACATAATTTTGAGTTTATCCTAATGGAGTTTGTTAGTTTGTTAAGGTACTTGGATAAGTATTTACAATTTTCTCAAATTTGATAAGTTCTCGTTCAGTATTTCTTTGAATACTCTTTCTGATCCTCTCCCTCTCTCTCTCTTCCTCCCTCCCTCCTCCTTCTTCTCTTCTGATACATTACACTGATATATTAGTGGAATGTACACTCCTTATCTTCTGAGTTGTGAAAATGCTGATACACTTAATGGTACCCTACACTTCTCTGAAGCACTGTCTATTTTCTTATTTTTCATCATATAATCTTCAATGTAATTTCATTGGGTCTTCTGCCAATTCAAAGTTTCCGTTGTGATAACTTTCATTTTCCTTGTTGTTCTTGAGTAATTAATTGTGTGTGTGTGTGTGTGTGTGTGTGTGTGTGTGTGTGTGTGTGTGTGTACGTACGTGGTATGCCATGGCATTTTTGTTAGAGGATAACTGCCAGAAGTCTGTTTTCTCTTTCCCTGTGGGTTCAGCAGGTGAACTTGGGTTATCAGGCTTGGTGGTACTGCCTTCTGAGCATATGTACATTTAAACTCCATTATTATAGTTTTTAAAAATTTAATCTGTTTCTTGATACTGTACATTTTGTGAGGCATGATTTTCATACTTACTTGTTCTTCTCTGGATACAATTTGCTTTATTTATTTGAACATGATACAATAGTTACTTTGAAGTTTTTGTCTGCTAAATCTAACATCTGGATTCCAGTAGGCAATTTCTGTTGTCTACTTTTCTTTTTTTATAGATCATATCTACCTGTCTTTACATGTCTAGAATTTTGTTGTTGAAAATGGACATTTTAAATGATATGCCACAGTAAGTCAGGCAAATATTTCTTCCTTTTGGTGGGCTTGTCTTGCTTGCTTCTTTGTTCAGTGCATTGGCTATACTGGGCTCACGGATCTCTTTATAGTGAGCAGCCTCTGATGTCTCTCACCCCTCCACGGTGCAGATTTACATGTGCATTCTCTTCTATTTCCAGCTTTACATTGCCTTTGGCTTTTCCTTTTCAAGATTCCCAGCAAGCTTCTGGCAGGTCTGACTCTAAGTACCAAGCATGGCTATTAATTTCCACTAACAAAAATCTACTGGGTTTTTTTTTTTGTTGTTGTTGTTGTGTTGTTTTATTTTTAAAGATTTAGTTTTATTGTTTCAAATTATATGTAGGTTTGCATGTGTCTGCATTTGGGTATGTGCATGTGAACACAGGTAGCCTTGGAGGCCAGAGGCATTGGATTTCCTGGATCTGGAGTTGTGAATGCTGGGAACCAAAGTCAGGTCCTCTGCAACAGCAGTAAGTGCTCCTAGCCCCAGAGCTACTGCTTTTTATAACATTCTTGGCAATAAAATGCTCCACATTTTGGTGTACTAATGTTGACCCCTTTATTTTGCTGTGGCCTCAAGAGGGTTGTTCTTAGCTCGTTTTCTGTCTCCTCTGTTAAACATCAAGCTAGTCACTCTTTTGCTTATTGCTTTACTATAGATCTCCCAGCCTTCAGTTTGTTGCCAGGATTGCCACTTCTTTTTAAGGTCCTAGGTATGAACTTCCACATGTTCTGCTCCAAATAACTTCCTTAAGGGGTCTGCAGAGTTCTCAGTTCTTCAGGTCTGCCTCTCTCTATGCTGACCCTTGGACTGTACTAGACCTGGCAGAAAGCAGTGCACACTATGGAAAGATGGAGCTGAGAGTCTTGAGCCCTTTGAGGTTCCAGAAATGAAAATGACAAGGTTAACTTGCCAACAAGGAAGTACTTGAGCCAGAATGTAGGGACAACACATGGGAAGACCTGACCCAGCCTCCAGTGCTGGTGCTCCACCTTCAGGTGGATGACCCGTCTACTTACCTTCCAGGAGGTCATCCTCGTCAATGCCTTTGATAATCTTTGACTTGTAGTCTCGGATAAACATGTACTTTAGAAGTCTTCTAAGTTTTTTCTATTGAAAAATAAAGAGGTTTATAATATATTTTTCTTTACTGATAAAGAATTGCTTTAAGAATTAAATTCAACAGACTAGTGCCTGTCGATCACTGGAGAAACACAACTACCATGAGCTTGATAGTATAAGTGGGAAATGTAGCCCTGCAGTAAGAGCTAAAATGTGTGTATAAATGTGTTTTTACATGAGTCCATCCAGGCCTGCCAGAATCAAAATAACACTGTTTTGTATATTTTAAAAAACATCTTAAATTCCTTTTGATGATTTCAATAAATACCATATTGCCTTTGGTAAGCCAAGTATACTTATGCTTTGGAATTTTGTATATATTTGGAGGCAAAAATTATGTAAAAATAGACTTACAAACATCTAGACTGGGAGTTTTCAACAATTCATTTTTGTTTAATTTTTGAGACAAAACTTTGTTGTGTAGCACAGAGCGAACTTGAACTTGGGATCCTGTTGCTTCTGCCTACCTAAAATAATGGGTGCACACTACCACACCTAGCCTGAGAATCTTTTTATAGGACAGTTATGGAAAGTATCTATAAGCTGAGAAATCTGTCTTCAGCCACCTCAAAGCCTGCGAATGATAGCTAGGCCCTGATGATGGCCTTCCAGGATGCAGAAGAGAATGGGAGTAGCACTCAACTTAAGCGACTAATAAAGCCTTGTAGCTTATTCTGTGCTAACCCAAGAATGTATTAGGTCTGGTTGACAACCTGCAGCCTCAGACTTCTAAGAGTGGTAAAAATACTTCTACAAAGCTCTTTACATGAATACCACTCAATATTTTCAATATCCCCAAAGTCGAAACAAATCTAACTAGCTCTTTTCATCTAGGGACCCAGAGGTGGACTATAGTCTTATGACTAAAGCTCACCAGGGCTGGAAGTAGAGTAACCTCTGAGTCTAATTCTGTCATGTGCAAGTGAAGGGAAGTGCCCACCTCATTCATATGCCTGCTGTCTGATTCAGGAGAGCCCAGGGAGGTAGCTCCCCACAGTATGTAAAGACCAGCAGGTGGTAGAAACCACTTCACTACAGACTCCAGCCCTAAAGACAGTCACAGGGCACCCTGCAGGATGGATGGATCAGCTTTTCTTTTCTCTTTCTTTCCTCTTTGCTTTCACTCCACCCATTATTTTAGTTTTATTCTGTTTAGTATTTTTCCTATATAAGCTACTTTATAATCTTTTTGGAATACTTCAGAATATAAATAAAATTATGTGAGAAAGATGAGCAAACTTCTGTTATAAGTATGTTATTGGTTAGTGAAAATATTCAGGTAAGAGTCCTGTACACTAGAAATGCACCATCAAATGACACATATTCCTGAAGTTTCTATACAATTTAAATGGCTGCCCTCCCTACAAAGGGAAGGAACACCAATATGGACTGTGTGTACATGTCTATGTCTTCTCTATGACAAGATGAACTGGGAAGAGCTAAGCAGCCTGTTGTTTCCCAGCAACCCCCATAAGCCACCTTGCCCAAGGGTCCCGGTTTTTGGCAGCAGTCTTCAGGACTCCCTGGGTACAGCACCACTGCAGGTCCTGATGCCTGCTTCCCCTTAAGGATCTCCAAGCACAAAACTAATCAACAATTCCTTTGCTCCCTCCATAAAGTGCTCTTTCCCAGCCATGCCCAGAGCCATCATAAAAACCATGCATCCTGTCAGATTCCTGGCCTTTCTTCTGTACTACAAAAGGTCTCAGGAACCTTGCCTTTGATATAGCCCTTCCTACATCAACTCTCTTTCCCCGTCTGTCATCCAAAGTATAACATTCGCCACAACTTAAATGCTTCAAGCATATCACATAGATTGCTTCAAGCAGACTGCAAGCTTCTTGGTATTGATTCATTTCTTTTCCTTTACATATTCTTTATATTAATAGTCAGTTGATTCAAACAGGTAAAGTAGCATAGAATTTATTCAACTAGCTACTCATGGAAATTATGACAAAAATAAACATACAAAAATCCATCAGTGTTAATAGCCAGAGTTCAGAGTTTTTATTAAAAAAATAGATAGTAGTTTTTAGATTACTTGCATCTAATTTGCTTATTTTTATAAGTCAGTGAAGAGAATAAACTTTGTATTTCAAGTTAAAAATGATCCTGTGAAAGTCTAAATTCTACTAGTATTTAGGTGCCAACTGAGAGGAGCATGAATATGATACTCAGAGAGACGTATTTATAGGAACGGTGCAAAGCTAGTGTCCAGGGAAGTAAGAGGGGAATGTTAGGCAGTGTCTGACAAGGACAGGGGAAGGGAAGAGGAAAACAATGCAGTTTCCCCATGTTCACGGGAAAAACAAACAACTCCTGGAGTAACTGCACTTGGCTGTGTAAATCATGAAGCCTAATCATTGCTTCAATTCTCATTTGACAGCTCTAACAAGGGTCCATCCTTTTCTTATGTAAGTTCAATTAAGCATCAGGCCTCATATTAATGCAATGAAATTGTTTTATGGTACCTTATCTTTTCTCATCAAGAACAGAAGATCTTCTGCTGAGATCACTCTTGCTCCTCGAAGCTGAGAGACTTCTGCAGCTTGCTGTAACTACAACAAAGGAAATGCAGGAAATTGCCTCAGAAATATAAATTATATATAGTACAATCACAATGTCTCAAGAGAGGTAAAGTTCCTACACTAAAGACCTGGGGCTAACCCAGCAATCATGTTCCTGCTTCTTAAAGCAAAGCTCCCTGTGTTTTAAGATATCCAAAAACGCAATTAAATTAGCTTATGTGCCCACCTGTAATAGATACAATAAACAGAACTCCTTGATCTCTTTCATGCAAAAGAGAAATTGTATGCGGCTTCCAAAAATACATTAATACACCTGAAAATAATTTTATGAAATTTTATCCTTCCTACCCATGTGTGCAATGGTTTCGCTCAGTATCACTAGTTGAATAAGTATATTATTAATCTGAGCTCCCATGCTGGTGTGATGTGAAATAGGCCCATTCAGTACTTTAAAGATCAACAAAAACAGAAGCTGTTTCTAATATTCAAAGGAAAAAAAATACTTTTCGCTTTGGCAAGTCTTCAGTGGCTAAAGGATCCAGTCCATAAATCATAGTACTGGACGGCATTAATTTCTTTCCACACTAATTACACGCACACAGTGAACTGTAACTGGGACACACGAGGCAAAGCACCCCTGAAAAGCGAGGCCCCCGAAATGTCCACCTGGGCTTTCAGAGCTACAAAGCCCAGAGTTTTCAGGAATTCAGAAGCCCTAGAAACATAATCTTACTTGAAAATGACCTGGAAAATAAAAGAATGTGAAAAACGATAGTTCTAGTTTTTGGCAAAGGCAGACTCAGTTTCTTATTTTGATTAGTTGGAGGAACATAAAATAGGTCCATCTGAAAAAAATCAAGATGCTGGAGCACATGTGAGAAAAATGTGCCTGTGAGTTCTTCCAAATGTGATCAAACTGTGCTGATTGCACAGAACCAAGTCTCCCATCTTAAGTATTATAAACACATTTACATACGAGAGCGGCTCCTCCGCCAGCATGGGCCTTTCTTTGGAGTAAAATAACACAGGCTCCTGAGTGTTCCTCTTTAACAAAGCCACACTGCCATCTTCATTATTTGAAATTAAATGGTGCATTTGTGCTGAAGGACCTCTGCATGAATGTTTAAACCATTCTGCTAACTAAATAAGCTTCAAACCATCTCTGAATGAGCAGACTATAGAAAGGACTCACAAATCCTCCTGTGTCGGCTTTCCCACTGGATTTCCTGGATACTGGTAGTTGGTATGTAAACAGAATCCTATCTAAATATAGAAACTTAAATTTAACTGTGAGCCATTTAAGAAGAAACCTTAGGAGGGGTTGAGAAGATGATATATCTAGCCCCAAAGAAACCTAGCAGTTTTCACCAAGAACATACTTTCCCTTGAAAATGGTTAGAACGTTGGGGAAATGTTTATACATAATTTTTCACATAAAAATCACCCTATCACAGTCTAAGATACACACAGTCAGGGTGGAGAATATGAGCCACATGTCCATGTCTCTGGACACATAGAGAGAACTAGGAGACAGCTTATAAAGATGTTTTATTTTTTTTAGATGAAGAAGTGGTGTCTACATGAAAACCACTATAGATATCAGCAATATTCGTGCCAACAAAGGACCAGGTGAAGTATGTACCTCTAATAGACTCCTCAGTAAGTCAATGGTTCATCCATATCCACAGCCAGAGCTCTAGCCACAGTACTCTCTAAAATGATGTTTGCAAACTCAATAACCAGAAACATGAAAAATAATAAAGACTGAAGAACTCAACCTTTTGTACCATTTTCCCAAACCATTTGTTATAATAAGAAGAAAATATTTTTATATTTTAATCACTGGGTTTTATTTTTATTTTAAAAATTAAGACAGGCTCTCCAGAAAGACAAACATGGTATGCACTCACTTTAGGACATTAGCTGCAAAGTAAAGGGTAATTGGGCTACAGTCCACATACCCAAAAAAGCCACGAGACAAAGATGGCTCAAGCAAGGGATGCTTGGATGGATATCCCTGGGAAGGGGAAATTGAACAGGGACTCAGTGAGGTGGGAGGAATGCAACAGGAGGGATAGGTGGGGGAAGAGGGAGGGATAGAGTACAGGGAGAGACAACTAGGATCAGGGAGCATCTCTCAGATGCGCTAGAACCCTAGTGCAATGGAAACTCGCAGGAATCTATGAGGGTGACCTTAGCCAAGAAGACTCCTAGCCATGGGCGATCCAAAGCCTGAACTGGCCATCTCCTGTAACCAGGAAAGATTTCCAGTGGAGGGACTGGGACACCAACCCAGCCACAAACCTTCAACTTACAGTTTGTCCTGCCTACAAGATGTGCTTGGGTAAAGGTGGCACAGAAATTGTGGGAGTAGCCAACCAATGACTGGTCCAGCTTGATACCTATACAATAAAAGGGAGCCTGCCCTTGATATTGCCTGGAGGGTCAGGACCAAGGCTGGATAGCCCAGAGACCTAGGATAGAAAATGATTCCTAATGATATTCTGCCATATTCAGACTGGTGCCTAGCCCAATTGTCAGTAGAGAGGCTTCACCTAGCAACTGATGGAAATAGATGTGGAGACCCACAGCCAAACATGAGGCAGAGTGCAAGGAATCCTGTGGAAGAGGAGGAAGAATTGTAGGATCCAGAAGGGTGAAGGACCCCACAAGAAAACCCACAGAATCAACTAACCCGGGCTCATAAGGGCTCACAGACTAAACCACCAGACTCTGCATGGGACTGACCGAGGCTTCTGTACACGTGTATAGCTTGATCTTCTGTGTAGGACTCCTAACAGTGGGAGCAGGGGCTGTCTCTGACTCTTGTCTGTTCTGGGAACCATTTTTCTCATACTTGTATTAAGACTGGACAACCCAACAAGTTTTTCTTTACTTCTCTTGGTCTCTTTTCCACTTATAAAAGTCAGTTGACCCAAGCCACATGTTCTCTCTGATATGCAGTTCCGGGCCAGTAATGTATACATAGATGCTAATGTGAATAAGACGTAATAGTTGACATTTATTTATTATTTGTTTGTGTATGCGTATGGGTGCACGTGTGGAAGTTAAGGGTCGCTTGCAGAAGCCGCTTCTCTCCTTTCACCACCCATATTCCAGAGATCAAACTCAGGGTGTCAGTCTTGGCGACAAGGTCTTTCACCTGCTGAGCCATCTCACTGGGCCTTGATTTCTACTCCTACTAAAAAATTTGGATTCTTAATTTGTAAAAATAAATTCAAGTTATATTTTTTTCTGGCAGTAATTAAAGCACTATGAAACAAGACTCCATTTTTCACAAGCAATATTTAATTGTATAAAATATGTTAGAAATTATTGTAGACCAATAATTTAAGCCTACTGGCTAGTTTAATAACCACTTGATTTCTCTTAACTTGTTAAAATTGGTACATAGCAACTTGGTAAAATATTCTGCAGAAAGACAGTATAATTCTACCATGAGAGTAGTTCAAACTGTTTTAATTGCTTCTGATATGACAGATTTTTATTTAGAGAATCGATGATTGTGCTCTTAGCAACTATTGGAAAATAAAAATAAAAATTCATCTAATAGCTGGGTGGTAGCACACACCTTTAATTCCAGCACTTGGGAGGCAGAGGCAGGTGGATTTCTGAGTTCAAGGCCAGCCTGGTCTACAGAGTGAGTTCCAGGACAGCCAAGGCTACACAGAGAAACCCTGTCTTGAAAAAAACAAAACAAAACAAAAATTCATCTAACATTAAAGCACATTATTGGTAGAGTGATCATATTAAAGGGTACGATATAAAATCATAAAAATAAGTACTAGCTTTATATTCAGCAGAAAATACAATGCATGAATGGCATTTCAAGTGTTTTATTTCTCTTTCTTCTTTTAAAGACAGGCCTATATACAGTAAATGCTGTTTAGAACCCAACTATGTAGGCAAAGCTAATTTTGAACTTGATCCTCCTGCCTCGGTTTCCTGGTTTGCGGATTATGGTATGTACCTCATCTAGTTTAATCTTTAATGCTACAAATAAATGTTTCAACTTCTCACTTTTGCCAATGATATTAACATTTGGGATTTTTCTCCACTTTATAACATTTTCAGCAATGTTTGGGTGTGTTCTTGATTTGCCTAGGGCTGGAACTGTTCTCTCTACTCCACAGTGTTTATCCTAATTCAGGCCTTTGGAGATTTTTATTGATCAGCTTCTACATGTCAGTGTCTCCAAATGGTTATGCATCATGGACTCACCAGCTGCAACCACCATCCTAGGAGTAACAGTTATTATATACCGAGTACCACTTTGTATGGTCCATGTATAAATATTAAGTTGTACTTAAAATTATTTCTGAAAAGTATGTGATGGCAAAAGTCAAATGCACTCAAGGTTTCCTAACGACTGTAGTCCCAACCCCCCACTTCCAACAGTCAAACCTACATCTACTAAGCAGCCACTTCCAATTCTTGCTCTCACTAGTTAGAAATAAAGTGAATCTACTAGAATAAACTTACACTGCTTTATTCTATGTTTTACCTATTGTAAACTTACTATAACATATCACTACTGGTGATGTAGTGATCTCAGAGGCTCTGGGTTTAACCACCATTTTCTCTCCTTCAGATTTTGCCTATCAATTGCATTTTCTGCTGAATATAAAGCTGGTACTTACTTATATGACTTTATAAATGAATATTTGTTAATGGCTTAGCCATGATAATCAAATTTCTCTTTAGAATTTATTTTCTTAGTTAGGCAGTGGTGGCACATACCTTTAATCTTAGCACCTGGAAGGCAGAGAAATACAGGTATCTTGAATTTGAGGTCAGCCTGGTCTATACAGAGGACCTCTCTCACTCTCTCTCTCCCTCTCCCTCTCCTCCCTCTCCCTCTCCTCGTCCTCATCCTCTTCCTCTTCCTCTTCCTCGTCCTCTTCTTCTTCTTCTTCTCCCCCCTCCCTCACACACACACACACACACACATACACACACACACACACACACACACACACACACACACACACACTGGTTGCCTTTGATGTTGAAAGTCACCTTGTTTCCCCTTCTTTCTCAGGCTTGCTGCTCTGTGACCTGCTAGGACCTCAGCCTAGACTGGAGAGGTCCACTTCTCAGCGCTGAGTTCCCTTCTACGGTGCTTGCTTGGCCACTATTGCAGAGCTTCCAGATTTCTCCCAAGCCCTGACTGGAGGCCCTTTTCACCTCTGGCCTCTGTAATCTCACCTATTTATATAGATAGAGTATGAACCTTGAAAGGTTCGTGTCTCCTTTCTGAGCACAGACACAATAGATGCCTTAAAAGTCCATGTACACTAAGTTTAGCTTCTATGTCATCTGAGAGGCCATCTTCATTGATTTTCCCCTTGAGTATGAGTTATGTTTTGCTGGCATTATATATTTCTTGGTAATCTGTAATTTTAACAAATACTAAAACCAACAGATTCTCGGGACTCTGGATTATATGTTCCATAAAAGAATATTGACCTTTCCATAAGCAGACAGTTAACACAAACAAACATAAATCACAGCATCCACCCCCCTCCTGTGGTTAGTTATGGCTAAAAATACCTGTGAATTTTGAAGGAAAGGTCTTTGGTAAACAAATATTTTAAAGACATATTATGTTTGTAATGCATTTATGTAGGGCTGGTAGGATGCCTTTGTGGCTAAGAGCATTTGCTGCTAAACCTGATGACCTGAGTTTGATCCCCAGGGCCCGACATGGTTGAAGGAGAGAGGTGACTTTAGGTGAGACATTCTTTGACCTCCACATGTATACAGCTCCTATCCTCTGGAAGAATGTGCTAGAAACGGCTGATGCATCTCACCAGCATCTGCAGACAGCTTTGATACACATAAGCATGTGTTAAGTTGGCTCTCCATTTAACTGTCCTTCTTTCAGTGTATTCTAGGTATTACATCACTTAGCCCCCATAACAAATCCTTGGGAGAAGTCCAGGTAGATAAAACTATGACTCTAAGTAATGGACGTGTGACATCAATCCAGATACTTGTCTTCAAGATTATTTGTCACTTACAATACTGGAAAATACTATCACTAGTCATACCCTACACTGCAGACTTACAATGTTCAATTTCCAGCTCTTTGCCCTTCCTTACACTGGCATGAAAGCCCTGCATCCCAGCAGAGACTGACTTAGACCCAGGTCTTTTCCAAGGCTTGCAAGATGCTGTTTGCTGGGAACAGCAGCTGTCCAGAGTTCTCTGTCACTGCCTGACCTGAGGGGAACAGCAATACTGCAACATAGCCTGTATCTAGACCTGTGTGGTGAGACGTCTATGTTCAGTAGACTTTGTGACATGCATTTTCAACTATTGATAATTTCAAGTGGAAAGAGCATCTGGGTTTGTCTCACAAAACATTTTCATTGCTGGCCAATGAAGAGTTGCCAAAAAAGGAGAAAAGAAAAGTGTCTGAAAACATCCAAGTTAGTGGTTCTCATAGACCTAAAGCACGGAGAATCAAGTCTGAGAAAAGAATCATATTTGCTGCTGGAGAAACTCATCCTTCAGAATACTACAGATAGAAGATAAATGATGTAATAATTTCCCACCTTGGAACCTTTTCTTCACAGGAGACTGTCATCTGCTCTTAGAACTTGGAGACATAAAATGTTCTAAATTGATGAAAGATGTGTGTAAATTTTTACAGTCTCATTCTTAGTAAGTCAAACACATTTAAGTGTTTAACAACATGATGAAGCTATAATTCTAAGTACCTTGAGACCATAAGAATTCATATATATGCATATATGTATAAACATATATACTAAAGTAAGGAACTGACAAGCTATAATCCATGTGGACCTGCAATGATTTGGAAGTTTTTAATTTGCAATGACTATGTGTTATTGTGTGACGACAGCAGGCCAGACATAGTGAACTTTTGGTTACTCACATTTAAATGAGAAAGCAGTTGGACAGGCAGTAACTATCAGACTTTTATCTTGCAAATGAGATGTTTATAAGAAACTTTCAAGTCTAGACTATTTTAGGATTTTTTTCAAATTTCAAAAGTAATAAAGTATATTTTGGTTGATAATATACATTAGTGTACTCTGTGCTAAACTTGAATATTCCATTGCTGAGCTAGATTTCAGTTCAAATACTATGACACTTGGTTTCAGTTGTTACCTTGACACACCTAGAGTCGCTTGGAAACAGAGTCTCCTAGAGGCTAAGCTGACCTCTGGGTACACATCTAAGAGAGGTGGCCAGCCCAGCATGAGCTGCCCTGGCCTGAGCAAAGAGAGAACAAAGCAGAGTGGGTGCTGTACTGCCTTGGTGCTCTCTGCTCATGTGACTGCAGCAGCTGCTTCAGGTCCCTACCACCTGACTTTCCACAGTGATGAGCTGCAACCTGGAACCATGAGCACCAAACTTTCTTTCTCCCTAAAGGGGTTTTTGTCAAGAGTATTTTACCACAGTGACAGCAAATAAAACAAAGATAAATGCTGTTCAGCTGTCTTAGTGTCATTAATTAGAACAATACTCATTTATTTGACTTTACACAAATGAGTGGTTTGCCTGCCTGTATCTAGTGCATCACAGGTGGGCCTAGTATGGTAGAGCCCAGAAAAGGGCTGCATACAGACATTTATGAACTGCTCTGGGGTGCTGGAGACCAAACTTGATCTTCTTTATGGAGCAAGTACTCTTAATTGCTGGAACAGCTCTGCAGCTTCTGTTATCACTTAAAGAAAATTAACTACTGAAAGTAAAATACAGTTTAGTTGCTTAAATTAACATATAATGAAGTTGCAAGAAGCTCAAGCCTACTTTGAATTTGTGCACCATAATTTATACCTGTCTTCAGACTATCTGGTAACTGGAAAGTGATGCTTGTTGAAACCCCAAAGATGCAGACTTGATGTCATTTTCATTTCTTAACATTTCCAAGCTCTTCTGGTGGCCTGCAGCATCTGCTCACCTCCTGGTACAGTGGTTCCATCTGCAGACACTCCCATCACTGTTTCTAAAGTCTCACAGACGTGGAGTTGCAGCTGTTACTTCACAGGACAGAAGTGTGACAGATAACGGCCAGTCCCACAACACCCAGAGGAAGCACCACTTCCAGGTGCTCTGACCCACCCAGGATCAGAGGTAAGCAGGAACCAACATCTGTCCCAACACTGGGAGTAACTGGGACCAGTGGGACCAGGCACACAGGAACTCCACCAGCCCAGTGACACGGGTTCCTTCCCGTCTGTCTGGGCTGGGGTCCAGAGTAGACCTTGGGCGCAAACTCCACAACACCCAGAGGAAGCTCCACTCCCAGGCGCTCTGATACACCCAGGATCAGAGGTGAGCAGGAACCAACATCTGTCCCAACACCAGGAGTAACTGGGACCAGTGGGACCAGGCAAACAGGAACTCCGCCAACCCAGTGACTCCGGTTCCTTCCGGTCTGTCTGGGTTAGTGTTCTGAGCAGACCTTGGGCACAAGCTCTGCAGCCAGTCCCACAACACACAGAGAAAGCCACACTCCCAAGTAATCTAACAAGCCCAGGATCACAGGATCCCAGAATCACAGGATCACAGAGACTTCCTGACTCTGAGGAGTTCTGACACAACCAAAATCACAGGAAGGACAGGCTCCAGTCAGATTTAACAAGGGCAGGTAGCACTAGAGTT
The DNA here is from genome assembly GCF_008632895.1 of Mastomys coucha. Taxonomy (NCBI): domain Eukaryota; kingdom Metazoa; phylum Chordata; class Mammalia; order Rodentia; family Muridae; genus Mastomys; species Mastomys coucha. The sequence goes on along the minus strand of NW_022196909.1, from coordinate 59,605,867 downwards.
AACCAGAAGGCGGGGGGCAAGCAGAAGAAAACAAACAACACAAACCAAGGTCACTTGCCATCATCAGAACCCAATTCTCCCACCATAGCAAGTCCTGGACACACCATCACACCAGAAAAACAAGATTCAGATATAAAATCACTTATCATGATGATGATACAGGACCTTAAGAAAGACATAAATAGCACCCTCAAAAAAATATAGGAGAATACAGGTAAAGAGCTAGAAGCTCTTAAAGAGGAAACACAAAAATCTCTTAAAGAACTACAGGAAAACAC
>NW_022196909.1:59586744-59603372 GCF_008632895.1 Mastomys coucha | reverse complement strand
GAGTCTGATTTAGTTCTCTCTAGAAAGTTCAGGGTAAACAGAGGTCTATGGGGTGCTTCGACCAGTTCAATATACTAATGAGCAAGCTTCCCAAATGGTAAGGGAAAGGACATGGAAGGATACTACCTGGAAGGAGCAAGGTCACCTCAGACATGACACTGTTATTCCTCTAGGTTTGGCAAAGTCTGTCTTATAACATTGACTATCACTGAGAAAATATATGGAGAAAGTGGCAGTTTTAGCCTTTTCCAACTGCAGTTTCTGCTTTGGAGACTCAGAAGCAGTTTCAGGCAGAGGGCAGGAGCCTACACAGACACTCAGTTACAGTGTGGCTTACCATGCTGGTACGGTATGTCCTAAGGAACACCGCAAAACACTGAGATTATTAATTTTTTTTTACAAATACTGCCTAGCTCACTGGGTCATCTCTGTGCTACTGAAATGCAAAAATCCATTTCACAGGCATATGTCTAATGAGCTTCAAGAGCCATTACATTAGGAAAAATTTCTACAAAGTGTTATGATATTCTCACTCTCATGATGATGTGATTTGATGGTTACATGAGATAATGTCATTCATATAGTAAGTCTCAGATAAATGCCAGATGTCGATTTAGAAATCAGAATTGAGAATTAGAATTAAGAAGTTTCTAGCCTTTAGAAACTTTATTCATAAAGAGTAAAAGTCACTGTTGGATTATTCTTGAATGTTTTCACTTACTTTACCAAAAAAAAAAAAAAAAAAAAAAAAAAAAAAAAAAAAAAAAAAAAAAGAGTGAAAAGAGCACACCCAGAGCAATGTGAAGAACACTCGCATGCTCAGTTTATCACACATACACAGACATACTCACGAAACACAGGCTTGGATCATTGCTATAGCAACCTCACAAGGTATAAGAGTTAACTGTAGTTTCAATTTAGAAGGAAAAATTAGATTGGGTTCTTTTAATAAAGAAGTAATTGTTCTAATAATTTTTCATGTATGTCACTGTCCCTGAAAAAGAATGCAGACCTTAATGTTCATAAAGTTTTGAAGCTTTAATTTTAAGTAGAAAGCTTTTGTGATTGTAAGGTTTGGCATGTAGGAACCAAAGGGGGATGAATACTAATGGGCAAAAAGTCTTTTGCTTTTGCTTTTTAGTTCCTGCATTTATAAGGTGTAGTTTATGATTGGCTCTATAATTAAATGTTTACATCAGTGAGTGAAGAGATTAAGAATCATAAAAGTGAACTTGATGAGATGCAGACAGGAGTCGGGGCACAGTGAATCCAACCAGCCAAATTAACTGGGGATCCGGGAGGAAGTACAAGGTCAGGCCTGTCTTGGTAGTAAGCATAAACTATTTACCATGATACACAAATCGGCAGGTGATAGTTAATTACTTGAGGCTCCTACCCAATAGTTCTAGATAAATTTGAAAGCCAAAGACAGTTGTAAAATGGCCTCAATGCACTGCAGTTCCTACTGAATGAAAAGAGACTAGGCTCTGCTTTCCACCTGGCCTTTGTTTTCAGCTTTTAATGGATAGATGTGATTTGTGTATGCTTCCTTTTCGGTCTCTCAGAGAAGGCAGCCCCTATGCAAATTTCATGTTCAAAGACTGCTTAGATAGGAAAAATGATATATATTGTATTTAGTTTCATTGTATTACATGTAGTGTATGTAAAGCCAGCCTTCCTTAATATCCTCACCATCAAGATGTTAAGAAGGATTTGGGGGATAAAAAGGTTAGATAACAGAATGCTTTGATCATTGTAAAGATTGATGGAAACGATGCAGTATGAGGAAAGAGTGCAAGGTATTGTTTAGCAATGACTCCATCTCAGCTGGGGCAGTTGGAAACAACAAGGTACATAAGAAAGGAGGAGAGATTATACTCATAATATGTAGCTGAAAAAATGTTTAGCTTTGGGTAATGAAAACCAAAATGGGGATATTGTTCTAAGAGTCATTCAAATAAGGTTATAATGCTAAAGCCCCAACAGTATTTCCACCATCACACAGAAGGTAGAATTCCCCCAGTCTTCCAAGTTAGAAGCAGTGGCCCTCCCATCCCAGGCAGTGGTTCTCAACACCTTTTGAGGTTGTATGGCCCTTTCACAGGGGTTTCCTAATAGCACTAGAAAACATAGATATTTACATTATGATTCATACCAACAGCAAAATTAGAGTTGTGAAGTAGCAATGGAAATAACTTTATGCCTGGGTGTCATGATAACATGAGGACTGTATTGAAGGGTGGCAGCATTAGGGAAACTGAGAGCCACACCTTACTCTGGTGCACCAGGGTTCCTTGGAAGCCTTCAGCTAGCTCAACACTACCATTTCATGGCTGAAGGATCTCTCAGCAAGTAAAAGGTCTGTTTCCCTTCCAGCATGAAACTCCTCAATGCCTCATATAGGAGTGAAGTAAAATTTCATTTAGGCACAAGAAAAACCCTAGTGAGGACTAATGGCTATGAGGCAGAAGCAGGAGATGCACATAGGAAGAAGGCAAGCATGAGGGGACATCTGTGTCCCACTGTGTGCACGTCATCAATGCCATGGAGACTGTGCTGATATAACCAAGACAAACTAAGCAACCCAGGACCTGCTTCATTTCAGGGGTGTTAACATAAATAAATGAGTAAACAAAATGTAGGGAAAAGAAAATGCCTATAACTTTAAAGTGACCCAATGTTACTTATTTATTTTTTCCTGGATTACCAGGAAAGTGAGCTGACAGAGGGTGAATCTTCAACTGCAGTATTATGGATAAGGCCAAAAGGAAATAGGTAAGCTTGTAGGTTAAAAGGCATGTTCTGTTAAATTGAACAGTGGTCTCTGGTTTGTTCATCTACTACAGAGTTACTGAATACCTAGAACACAGGTCAGGAGCTGAAAACTGAAAATTATGCAAATTAGAAGCGAAGCAAAGCAAAGCAAAGGAAGTAAGCAAATGCATCAGTCAATAAAAAAATCAGGGAAAAAAGAAAATCACAGCAGTCTCTAACATTCACAGGCCTTATAAGCTTAAGGCTGCTCACTTTTAGGGACAGGGTACAATATATTATGGCAGGTACTATGACTGTAAAAAAAAAATCACACTCTTGAATGAGTTTGATTATCTTGCGAAGATCAGAACTTAAGCACCGTGTGGAGAGATGTATTAGGCTCACAGGTTTGCAAAAATTATACTACACTGATTTTAAGAATTTCAAAGACACTGATGTACACTATCTAAAAATGTCCCTAGCACGTATCTCTGCTAGTTGCCAGTTAGTTAGTGCTGGGAAACCATCTGATGTGTTTCTACCCCAGGGGTAAACTAAACTGTGCCTACTGGTCTTTAATCAGGATTTGAAGAAAATCTCAGTTTTCAAATTTTATCTGGCTGAATCCCAACTAATTTATGTGTATCTAGGCATTGTTGTGGCTGGCTTTGTAAGAGATTTTCTTTATTTATTTACCTACTTATCAGTCAGACTTTTGGAGGAAAATAGGCAACACAGTAGAGAACACTGGCCAAGAACTGACCAGAGTAACTAAAAGTCTGCAAAAAAGAGCCAGAGAAGCTGCTATGGCTGTCTGGCCCCACCCACCATACTTAGCATAACAGGTCTAACAAAAGCAGAAATCCTAGGCTTAAGGAGTAAAGGGCTGACAGAAGTTACCTGTGTTTGGAAGTCAGACAAGATTAGTTGCTAGAGATACAACCACTGTGACCAGACATTCAAACTCTTAGATCTCCCTGGTAACTTTTCTGGGTCAAAGTCCATCAGAAGGCAGAGGGCATGAGGGATCTGCTGAGAGGGACTTGCTTAGGATGAAGGACAAAGAGATGATGGAGGGATGAACTGAACATATCCAGAACTACATGACTCTTCAAGTGTATCTCCCAACTGCCTAAAGTAGATGCTTTTCATTCCCTTTAAAAATTATTTCTGTTGAGAGAATTTAAAAATAGAAATGGGTGGGAAGTGTCCACTACCAAATAAACAATGTGGTCCAGTGATGAAAACTGTAATTCCAGATTCCAAGAGTTAATTTAAGAAAGGGCAGCACCAATAACAAGTAACAAGAATAAACCAGGACTTGCTGAGTACACTACAGGATGCCTGACATATTTTAAATTCATCCTCCCTCCTCCTTCCCTTCCACTTCCTCTCTCCTTCCTTCTTTCCATCTCTGTGAATGTGATAATGTGATGCATGCATGTATGCTTCAGTGCACATGCCTTGTGAGCACTTAAGTATAGAGATCTTAAGTTGACCTCTCTTCCTTATAATATGCTGTTTCTTTTTCAAATATGTAGGTATAAAGAGTATATGCATGTATGTGTACTCACATGTATGTATGGATGTATACATATGAACACATATGATTGACATCAATGGCTAGGGAGATGACTGTATACATAATTTTTTTTTGTATAACCATAGGTACCTAAGTTTTGGTCACTAGTACTCAGGTAAAAGCTAGGTGCACTGGCAACCCTATAATCTCAACATGGGATAGAGGGCGGTGAACTTGTTAAGACAGGATTCCTGAAATTTCCTTGTCAGCCAAAATGGCAAGCTCCGGGTTCAATGAGAGGACAATAAATAAGACAGAGAGCTGATGACAGAAGACATCCAGCACAACCCACATGTGAATGCATGGCTGTACTCTGTGTATATATGTGCATGCATGTGCATATGTGTGTGTGTTATGTGCATGTGTGTGTTATGTGCACAAATAACACACATACACCTATTATGCATGGTTTAAAAAACAAAATTTCTTTGATGAAGACCAAAAGGCCAAGATGGGAATTACAGTTCCCTGGTATGTATACTTTTCATGGAACTGACCTTTAAATAATCAAACAGCTATTAAAAGCTCCATTTCCAAAGTATCATTTCACCTATGCTAGATTAAACTCTTAGATATTTCTAAAGAATATCATGCTTCCACTTTTTAAAGTGTAATTTTTAATTTCATGTTCATTGCCAAGGCCACTGACATGAAAGGGCTGCTTCACGCCTCTCCAGTGTGGAGATAAAGGGACTTATTTAAACTCTGAGAAGGTACAAGACAAAATAAACAAGTCTGATGAATAGAATTTTTTTAATTGCTTCTGAAAAGTTATGAAATAAAATCTATTATTTAATTACATTGGATCAAAAAGTCGAAAGGCAGGATGCACTAAAGTGACAACACTTATAACAAGAAAGTATTCCGTGTCCCCTACAGATGGGTTTGACATGTGCATGGACTGTGTAAACACTTCAAATCTACTTTAGGAAGGTATGAACTGTTTTAAGTAAAAAAGCAACAAAATAATGAAATGCTAAATTTAGAGGAGGGAATTAATAATTGTTTTACTATGGTGTTTTTGTTCTGAAATAGTTTCCATCAACTTACTTAGAAAACAGATGAAACTATACTATGCATAGCCCTGTACTATGCATAGCTAAAATAATAGTATTAGGCAGTGGAAAGATCTGTCTCAAAACATAAGGGAGCGAACAACTGAAGTAAAGAAGACATCCAACAACAATGTCTGCCCTCATGTGTACATGTGACTGCACAGACGTGTACGCATATATGAACACACAGAATGAAAGCCTCTACTCATACTTCTGTAGGTTCTAATCAGAGTAGCTTTCCTCAACCTGGGAAAGGCAGAGCACACTCCAATCTCCTTTCATTCATCTCTCTATCCAAAATTCCCTCAATAAATTTGCTGGTAGTAAATACCAGCAGCATTTCAATTGGCAGGATGAGTCTTAGTGGTGGGCATCTATTTATTCATCCCTCTGTCCCTGTCTAAACCTTATTCTTCCCACCTAACCATTTCTCTGCTATGGCCCAAAGCTCATTCACCCTTGGAACATGCTGTCCTATCAGGCTGGAATAATCTTCCCCAAAATGTAAAGCTAACTTCAATCACCTTTTAACACTGAACATAGGTCTCCCTTAACTCTTTCCTAACCCCTAGTTCTCGGGAGGCCCAGAACACTACTCTTGTTTTGTTGTGTTTGTTTGTTTGTTTATGAGACAGTCTCATTGTATTTCACAGACTGGAATCAAACTCATAATCTTCTTGCCTCAACTTACTGAACGCAGGCATTATGTGTGTACCAACATTCCCATCTCCCAGAACATGACTGGGTACGTAAAGGATGGCACTAGATGTCAAGTGGGCTTCCCTCCCTAGCTCCATCACTTGCAGTCAGACTCAGATGCATCCTGTCATTTACACTGGCAACTACATTAGAGCTGTCACTTGATGTGATATTAATGAGTGAACATGCCTGCACTATATACCAAGAACTTAAACATGGCCTAACAAACCTTCTAACATCTCAGTATTAAGAAAAGGATGAGATTGAAATATCTTGATCAAGCACTCACAGTTAGTAAATGGCAGAATCCAGAAAAAAAAAAACAACAACCCTGGCCTGGCTTCAGGGCAGGTAAGCACAGGCTGTCAATTGAAAAACACTGTCTTAGACTAGATTCATTGCTCTTAGGCTCTTGGATGGCAGAATTTCCACTTTGGAAATAGAGCCATTGCTTTCTGGCCAAATAAAGACTCATTTTTAAAACATGCAAACTGGGGCTTCAGTTTTAAAAATAAATAATAATTTTAGTACTTCAAATTGCCACTGATGCACTTCTCCAGGCTTTTATAATCATATAAACACAGTTTGATTACTCTGAGACAGCAGTTCTCAATTTCACATTGTGGATTAGTTCATGAGAGGAAAAATGAGTCCCAGCAATTGCACCTATAGCCACCATACCAGTGGGAAGAAACTCCGTCATTATTCATGGGAAGCATGGCATCTGAGAAAACACTTTAGAAATGTCCTGAGTAAATTATTAATCCATGCTATAAAACAGACTACAGACTCGGTCATATTGTAAACCCTAGAATTTTAAGAACCAGCTGGTAGACCACCCAGAGATTCCTGGGAGACAATCCACGGTCTGTGGGGACCACACTCAGGGAGTCACTATTAGAAGAAATGAAACTGCTTCCTCCTCATTAATTCGGGAACTTGGTTTTTGTGTGTGTATGCTGGGATACAATGGGGATAAGCACCATCATGAAGCCAAAAATATCCAAGTATTAAGCCTTCAAAATTCTCCTAAAACACTGTCATAACCCCAAAAGTACCTTGTGTATGAGGGAGTTATGTACTTGAACTTAATGAGACTGTGAACATTTGACACTTATGAATGTACACACATGTACATGACATATACACATAAACACAATACTTAAGTTTTCCCATTTAACACTAGAAATGCCAACTGTTCTCATATTCTTCATTAAGATTTGCCTGAAATAATTTTGCCTATTATACCTAATGTCAGTATGCAAGAAATAGACCAAACTGAACCAATGTGCTTTTAAAATAGTCTATCTAAATTATTCTACTATCTAAACTATTCTACACTGTTGTCATCACTAAGGGCTTGTTGCAACCACTTTTTAAGTCAATTTGTGAGCCACAGAAAAAGAGCAGCATGGATACTTTACAGTAAAATACCCAAATACTTACTGGATGATGGATATGTGCCAGAAACCAAACATGTAACAATAGCAAGAAAATCCTTGAAAGAGAAGGAACAGAAGCGTGGAGCATTCAGAGAAAATCCAAGTAAGTATGGAAACTCAGTAAAATGGTTTCAAGTGGCATTCCCAATCACTAAGGGAAAACTCTACTTAATAAATAAAACACTAGATGGAAACACCAACTATTAGAATCCGTCTTGACTCAACAGAAACAGTCTGAAAGTGCGTATTCTAGACGTACACAGTATAGCTCTGCCCTAGCTGTATTCCTGTCTCTGTGATCACTCTGGCAAAAACCACGTAAGAGGCAAGGGGCTTTACAGATTTCAGTTCCAGTTCCAGTCTGTAACTGTCGGAGGTCAAAGCTCCAAGAACCTTAAGCAGTTAATCGGATGACATCCCAAATCAAGCCTAACAACAGCATATGATTGTGGACTGTTTCCACTCAGCTGGATTCTCTTTCACCCTTCCTGAGCTTAGAACACACTGCCCAGGGAATGGCACCAGCTACCCTACATGAGGCTTTCTACAGTAATGAGCATAAGATAATTTCTCACAGACATCCCCACAGTCCCTCATTATTACTCTCTCCCTAGATGATTCTAGATTGTGTCTAGTTGACACTTAATATTGACATGGAATGACTTCCATGATACGGTGTTAGATATAAAAAAAGGAATTAAAGGATATACAAAGATGCTACTCTTGTGAATATATTTATATAGATAAGTACATACAAATATAGTATATACATAAACATATGACAAGATAAAACATATGTATATGCCTATACAAATACACAATTATATATTTGTAAGTAAGCACACATATTATACATTGGTTAGCTTTCATGCCCACTTGGGTGGATTAGGAATTCCTTTGGAGAACCTTTGGGAGAACTTTGGGCATGCCTGTAAGCTTGTTTCCAGGAGTGTTTAACTGAAGAGTGGGTGGCCCTGTATCATGGGCTGCAAGCTCAGAAAGAAAACTGAAACAGGAGAAAGCCCTTCTGCTGCTCTCATCTTTCCCTTTTCATGACCATGGGGCATGATGGAACATGCTGCTTCAGTTTCCCACTACCATGTTGTTCCTTTTGGGATGGATTGTCTTCCCTCAGTTCTCTCTTAAGCTGCTTCCTGTCAGGTACCTGGTCACGTGGAGATGGTAACTCTTATACACACATAGACACTAGAAAAGAATGGGGTTTTCCCAGGAGTAATTTTTAATGGGTTTTGATTGCTCTTAAATACATAACAGTGGCATTGTAGGACCCCAAAGTAGTGGGATGTTTATAAGACAAGTAAAACTGATTTTCTGACGTGCTTGCACCATCCTCCCCAATGACAACTATTCTCTGTCTTTCTTCCTGTGTGGGCATCACAATGGAGAAGTAGCAATAACACACTTAGAATATTATTTGGCTGGCAGAATGGAAATCCTCACGTTTGCATAAACCTAGAGGACCTCACATTAAGAGAAGTATGGTAATATTGGATGTTTTCACTCATGCTCACAAGAGAAATCTTGAAATCATATAGAGAGTGGAATGGTGTTTACCAGAAGCTAGAGGAGAACGGCTTGGGAATATGTTGGCCAAGAGCTGTAAAATGTCTATAAGGTCCTGCAGTATCCAGCTTGTACTGCAGGAAAGACTGAGAAGTGCTGTTGCTGGGGAGGATGATATCTAACATATCTTAAAATCAGTTTTGCATTGTCTTATAAACATACTGTTACTATGGGGTCTTACCATACCAAATACCACTGTTATGTATTTATTAAGAGCAACCAAAACAAAAACACCTACAGGACCTTTTGCTCTCCAAAGTTCATATATTGCAGGATTTAGAGCAGCACTTTCTGACGTTCCTGCTTGTCCACTTTCTTTGCTGCCCGCTGTCAGTAGACCCCAACCTATCACACTGAGGCCAATTCAATGGCTTAAGCCAGCTGCTAGTAAGGGCAGGGCTGTGGTTACAGTAAGGGCAGGGGTGTGGTTACAATTGGCAGATGCTATAGTCTACAAAAGTACCTTCACTGCTAACTGGTCAGTGCAGACAGAACAGCACAAATAAAAACAAGTGAAACGCAATTCCCCCAAACCTCACTCTTCACAACATTTCCCTCCTGAATACAGCAGCTCTCCCAACTGTGCTGCCCCTGAGAAACACGTACCCACAGTTAGTTAAACAATTCAAATGAATAACTACATAATTTAGAAAACGTATATGTTGATGAAACAAGACCAAAACCTAATAACCGCAATAAGAATGTTTGATGGGAAAATATATTTGGCACTTATGTTTTTTAGGAAAAGGAATCTTTTGTGAAAAAGAAATTATACTTGAATCCCATTTGCTTGAAACATATTAAAACAAACAAACCAGCTCTAGCAGAGCATGACTGAGCTCCACCCCACTGAGCCATGCTGCTCTGTAGGCTCAGCCCTGGATCTGAAGCTCTTCCAGACAGTGGGCCTCCACAACCACAGCTTCAGACAGGAAAGCAGGAGCTCTGAGCACTACCTTGCCAGCCATACCATGTTCATGAGTTAATAGGCACTGTTTCAAGCAGAGAGATAGATGCAGACAGAGAAAGATAAAGAGAGATATGGGGGACAGAGACAGAGAGAGGCTGAGAGAAAGAGAAAGACACAGAAAGAACACTATCATCTGAAATATCTATAAGTATATCTATAAGATCATCCTGAGTCCTGAACATTTTTCCAAAAATATTTTACATGATAAAACACAAATATAAACAAGTTAATAAAAATATTAGAAAGTAGAATAAAAATGTAGCTTGACTTTCCATTAAGGATATTTTCATTTTTGTGCACAGAGTAGACAAGCATAATAATAATTTGAACTCACAAACTATATAGACTAATCCAAAAATCTGGTTTCAGGCTGTTGGACAGTTAAGTCTTAGTAACTGGAAGAAAACCATGCATATGCTAAAGTGAGAAGAGAAGGAATAGGCTCAGTGGAAGCCCAGGGAAAGCCTACTCTAATTGCCACACTTGGCAATATCCTCCAAATTCAAACATTCCATGCTGGAGGAGAGTGTTCAATACTCAGAACGTAAGCAGCTCATAAGTCTCAGCAGGATCCTCAAACTTACATGAATCCAAGGGCAGTCCTTAAGATTACATAAGCACTACAGACAGCAAGGGAGAGCAGACTTTCTGACCTGGAGACTTCCCTGCAAGTCATACTGAGAACTCAGGCAGTACAACTGTCATGCCTTGTCATTCATACAGCTGCCTCTACGCCATCCATGCTCTTGAAAGTATCCTGGTACCCATACTTTGTAAGTAGGATCCCTCGCCCCTAAAAACATCCTTGGTTCACCCAGTTGGAGTTTGGTGGAATCTTACTCTGATCTGCCACGAGTTCTCTTTTGGGGTGAATAGACATCAGTTAACATCTCCTCAGAAAAACTCATAAAGCACGGGGAAACAACTTTAAGTTGAGTATAAGATTATGAAGATAGTTAGAAATTTAAACAAAAAGTAAAGTGTGTTATCTAGGACCATGGAAGAGTGAATGGCAAAGGGGGAGAGATTCAGCATGTCCACCCACAGGACAGCAGTAAGCCTTCCAAAGTTCCTGTCAGGAGCAGTGTAAGAAGACCCCACACTGCTACTTTTCTCCAGCAGCACTTAGCTCTGGGTATGGCTAAGAGCTGGCGAAGAGCTGGATTTCCCTAGCACTGGACTCCGCCCAGTGAATTAAAGACAGACGCAGGGCACTGATAATAATTACCAACCACGGAATCTGAAAAGAAGTAAAGGGTACTAGGAGGGGTGACAGGGGTAGGAGGCTTTGGACAGAAGTTATGTGAGCCCGCAGTTACTGTTAGGTAACTAACATCTAATTACAGGTCTAGCATCTAATTACAGCATTGATGGCTGAAGCAATATGGGGAAGTAAGTGGGTAGGAAAGAGGACATAAAAACTCCGTTCACAGTACTGACAGGATCATCAGCGATATGATGGTCAGAGAGAAAGCTCGGCTCTCTAAGGTCTATAAGACCTTTTGAGAAATTTGGGATAACGGCTTAGGAGTTACTGTCTTCTGGAACAATATGTTTAGCTGCAGCAGGGAAGTGACTAAAATTCCTTTTAGAGACTAACAAAAGACTTAAAATACATTTTTTACAGTGGACTAATAAATCCACGAGGTAGAAAGATAATGACATTATACTGATGGATTTTTAAAGGCATAACTATGCTTTTAAAATAAGATTGCTGTGGTCACTTCTGTCATATTATTTATTAATTAATATTAACCAAGGACATGTGAATTTTATCAGAAAGTGAAAGAGAGCTATAACAAATTTCCTGAAAAAGTATGGAGAAATGTCCTGAATACAAATCCCAAATAGGCATCTTAAAATATCTTTGCAAAAATTCAATCATATAAAAGGAATTCTGGGCAATGTGCATTTTGAAGTGGATGATGATTACCAGTAAAATTAAACACCTTTGACTCAGACACTCTTACGTAACCCAATTTCAATTTGGAACAGCAAAACACATTTTCTACATAAACACAGCTCTTTGACTGCTCATTATTACTAACAGACATTACCCTAGTCTAATTTGTCTACTCAAATCTTGAATGGGTCCCGGACTGCAGCAGACTCTGGGAATGCAAAGATGACTAAATATGACCCTTATCTTTAAGTAGACGGTAGTTTCAATTGTAAGACAAAAACAAGCAGAATGAAGAGTGGAGCAGGAAAGAGGATGGCTCAGAACCATCAGCAAGGAAGAAGGAAAGAAGATGGCTTGGGGGTGTCTGTGGGAGGTAGACGTCTGCACCTGATTTCTCTCTCCACAGTTTGCCTTTACTGGATGACCTCCTTTTCTGAGCAAACAGCTGCTGACACCAGAATGCTGCACTGTCTCAATGTAAACTCTACAATTCACTCACCTCTGTGACTTTTGTTAGATAAGTTTATGAAGCTGCCAAACAGTAAACCCTAACACTCCTTTTCCTAGCATTCTTCACCCCACATAAACAGTGTCTATGGGAGGCACTAAAATCACTTTCAGAGCTGGAGGCAGAGATGGCCCGGTGGGTTCTTGCAGAGGACCTGAGTTTGGTTCAACAGCTTTCTTAGGCACTCACACAAAACTGTACATACTTAACCATATATTAGGCAAACTTCTACATAAGGAAAAGCCAGGAAAAAACTCATTTAGTTACAGTATTAGAATAAGGTCCATAAAGGTGATGATTTTTGCTTTGTTTTCAAGGAAACATTGCCAGCACCTAGAACACTGCTTGGTACTCATTGTTTAATGCATGATTGGGTAGATAAATGAACACCAAGTGTTGTTATTAATACTAAAATCAACCAATGATGCTTACATAAATATGGATACTAGTAGATATACATACTCCTCAGAATCCTCCAAGTTTAGACTTGCATTTCAAAGAAAAATTCTATTTCGTTAATACCTGCAAATAGTCAATGTAGGATTTTTCTTCCACTTTGAGAAATTCTCTAGCCTTCTGGATACCAAGTCCAATGAGGTAATTCAGTTCTGACTGAGTATTTGGAGCTAGCTCAAACCCCCATGTCATGGCACAGTCAACTGGAGGAGACACATGGAGATGTATAGGGAAATCTCCCTCTCTCTTCCTACCCATCCTTCCTTCCAGCCTAGAGGAAGACAACCTTCAAACATGGCCTGCCTTCTCCCTTCCCTCCGCTCCTTCTTCCTTCCTTTCCTCCCTCCTTCCCTTCTTCCCTCCATGCCTCTGTCCTTTCCTCTTTGATTCTACTGATAGGCTGAGTAGTCATATGAAAGGAAGCCCTCACATTCTGTAGCCTACTTCCCAATCAAAGGCACTGGTCCTACCTCAGCAGGCTAGAGGCTTTCTACAAAGTTTCTTTATCTACTTGATCTAACTCACCAGAAAACAAAAACAAAAAACCCAGGATCTACTGCCATCTTCTTTTTATTAAAAAGCAAAAGCAAACGAAACACACACACACACACACACACACACACACACACACACACACATACCCTAACCCCAACAATTTCTTTTCTGTTTAATTAAGAAGGAGGAGTACACAGATGTGTGGGGATCACAGATAACTATCAGGATTTAGTTTTTCATACACAAGGTGGGACCCCGAGATGGAAGTCAGGTTGTCAGAGTAAATTAAAAACATCTTTGCCTGCTGAGCCATTTTGCCAGCCCAGCCTATTGGAGGCCCAGCCCAGACTCCAATACTGGAATTTTATTCATTAGAAGATGAAGCTCCTTAACAGGAAGACAGCTGAAGCCTGCCACCACATCATCAGGACTTTGTCATACACTGTCCTCCTTTTCATCTCTGTACAGAACAACTTAGGACCCAGGTCTGTTCTATGAGAACACTGTATGTCTGCACAGCCCAGGGTGCTTCCTTGTGCCCTTCACTATCCTTAGGATTATCAGTCTGCCCTTCCCTGAGAGAGAAGGAACAGCAGCTTCTGAACTTGCCTATGGCATTTTTTTCCTTTGTACTCTAAACATCCTGTAGGTGCTTTTCCTCTTTAGTCATCTTTGTTAATTTCAGTGGACCTTCAATGGGCAGAACAGAAAAATCTCTCTTGATACCAGCAGCCTCCTTCTCCAAGTTCATTAACTAGCTTTTAGGAGAGCTCTTTCACATGCAGATTGACAGATGCAAAATTAGGAACAACCAGAGAGGCCTCTAGTTACCTACCCATCCACAGGTTACATCTGTGCTACCCTTGGTGACTGCAAACACAACAGAGAACAAGTGACAAAAATGCCTTAGCTGAATGGGAACCATGGCACATGGATGAATCTAGAGCCCACCAAAAAATCCCAGGAACAGGTTGAATGTTAAAGTTTGCTGACTCCAGGGTTAATACTGAGAAGCCAAGCTTAATAATACAAGCAAGACGTAAAAGGCAGAGTAGGTAATACTGGTACATCAAAGTGAAGGTGGGTTTATAAAATCAGCCATTTAATTAAATAAACAACAACACAGAAATAATAACCTTCTCACCAGAAAGCAACCTGGAGAGGGCTTATATGTTCAACTAGCAGATAACAACTTTTAAAAATTCTGTTTGTTTGCTTTACCCTGGTTGGTTTGTTGTATCTTATTACTACTATTTTTAGATGCTTGTTTTCTAATGAGAGAGAGCAAAAGACAAGTTTGGGTTTGGATGGGTTAGGAGAGGAGTATTAAGAGGAGTTGGGGGAGGAAAAATATCAGAATATATTATATGGAAAATATATATTCAATAGGAATCTTTAGATAAGTTATTTCCATAGACATAATGCACTAGATTGAGCTCTTATAAAACTCACACTATGCTATACCTGAAGCCAAAAGCATATACTAATGTAGAAAAGGGCATTGAGGGAAACTCAGAAATTTAGCCTAAAGCTAAAATGCACTTAATTCATTTATATGCATTTAATTCATTTAAAGCTAAAATGCTAAAATTCATTTAAATCAAGGAGAGGGGATGCATGAGAAGTCTTAGCTGACACTTCAAATCAGAACAAGCAAGGAAATTCTTTAGGATTTTCTTTGGCACCGTTTTCTTACTAAAGACCCATTCCTTTATCAGTTCTTTTCACCTAACACATTAAGGTTCTAGCACCACATTTCATAGCAGGAAGACAGTATTAGTCCTGTATCTATTCTCTAGGGATAAAAAATAACCGTACATAAGTATGATATTATGAAAGAACTAATAAAAAATAAGGCAGGCCAATACAAAAGTAAATAAGACAGCCAAGTGATCTGGAATGCTCAGTCTAGAAAACTAAGATTTTGAAATACTGGAACCAAAAGGCACCGAGAGGGCAGAGATATTTCCTCTTCTGCTCAATGTGACTTAGTGGTTTTCAATAGTTGTGTGTCTCTCACTGTGGACGTAAAAGAACATTTGAATGACTGATAACTAAATATTTTACAGAGCCTAGAATAGAAGGTTTAATTACAGGGTCTGTAAGCAGAGAGCGTCAACATTCCTAAAAGCTGGACTTGTGGAGGACCATCTGTTGACAAACTGCTGGGAAAGCCACAGGGAAGGAAAAAAGTATAGTTTTAAGCACAGGATCCAAAACAAGAAAAAAGAAAAACAAGAAAAAAATTACTTAAGCAAACTGGCAGCCCAGGCAGTTCCAGACAGAACTTACTTTCGATGGTTATTATCTGAACATGTTATACTTAAAAATTGCCTGAAAATTATGCCCATGAAGTAATGGCATCTAGGGTGATCTGTGTCAGCTAACTCTGGTCAAATTACCTTTGGAAATGCAAATGAATGTATGAAAATTATAGGGTACTTAAAATTAATGTGAATTTATAGAATACTTGAATAGGATGAAAATCTAGTTTAAAATTTTTGTAATAGGAAAGAGTAAGATAAGTAGACTTAAAGCAAGGGAACTATTTGGGGAAATGAAATCAATCAGCTGAAGAGAACTGAGCCCCAAATACTGTGTAAACTCTAACATCAACCTATCATTCCTGTAAGTAGAGAGAGTACATTTCACATTATCAGTTCATCACTTAATACTAAAGCTTTGTACCTTTGTCCTCATCTAGAAAATTGGAATGATAATACAATATACATTGTTCTTGAAATTTTATTCACCCCACACATATATAATGATTGCTTCTAAATTGCAGGGAACACACTAAGCCCATGCCTCTCTAGCCCTTGGAATAATGGACATAAGGCCTGTAGGCCGCGTCTAGAATCAAGAGTTGACAGGAGGGCCTGTCTGAGCTGGGGTCCAGAGCAAACCTTGGGCACAAGCTCTGTAGCCAGTCCCACAACACACAGAGGAAGCTCCTCTCCCAGGCGCTCTGATACACCCAGGATCAGAGGTGAGCAGGAACCAACATCTGTCCCAACACTGGAAGTAACTGGGACCAGTTGGACCAGGCACACAGGAACTCCACCAGCCCAGTGATGCGGGTTCCTTCTGGTCTGTCTGGGCTGGGGTCCAAAGCAGACCTTGGGCGCAAGCTCTGCAGCCAGTCCCACAACACACAGAGAAAGTCCCACTCCCAGGTGA
>NW_022196909.1:59569204-59586051 GCF_008632895.1 Mastomys coucha | reverse complement strand
ACCTAAAGAAAGAGATGCCCATGAACATACAAGAAGCCTACAGAACTCCCAATAGACTGGACCAGAAATTCCTCCTGTCACATAATAATCAAAACACCAAATGCACTAAACAAAGAAAAAATTTTAAAAGCCTCTCTATTAGTAGTATTGCTTATTACATGTTTTTTAACTATACTATCATTTTCAGAACAGCTTACAGATTTCAAAAGTATTTATACACCCAAAAGAAACATAGACAATTAAATTGGGAGGGGGCTTGTAGGAGAACAACAAAGAGTGAGACTGAATGCTCTGCTTGACATTTGTAAGTCTTGTATCAAGTTTGAAGAAGAGGACTTTATAAGTTACTCTTTATCTGAGATGAATGCTTTTCTAAATTATCACAGCCAATGAACCAGATTCTTACCCTCACCTAATGTCTGTGCTACCCTCCAAGCAGAACCATTGTTCATTGAAACAGTTGGTGAATGACTTTATGGATAGACCATCTTAATACACACACCATTTCATAAATGAATGTAACCTGTTCTCTGTGGGCTGAAAATAAAGTCACTTACTCAAGTCAATTAGCTTTGACCATAGCAGGAAGTCTGTATCCAAAAATCGAGCCTACAATTCATTTCTTGGTGCAGTAGAACTGTCAACTCTCAGCTTAGCTACGATGGAGGGAAAATTCTTTGGTGTTGTGCGGGTCATAGAAGTACAGCCTTATTACAGTGAAATCCAATGTCTAAAAAGTTTTCTTATTTTGGGCTTGTACCACAGTAAAAGCTAAGATTTTAAACTCTACTAAATACAAAACAAAACAAACAAACAAACAAAAAAGACTTTATATATTTATGTTCATTTAAGAAAATACTAGTAGTGATGTATTATTTTGAAATATACAGTTAATATGTTTGGAGTTATTTAAAATTTATATTGAGAAAAACATATGTACTTTCAGTATTGCTGTAGACAAACATCTACATAAGACTGTTAAATTGATTGCTGTTTTATATCAAACAACTTTTATAATACTCATTTTTATTGTTATATTTTACAAATTTTAAAGAATATGACAAAAAGTATTGTAGGGGGGGTCTCTGGAAGGAGTTGGGGTATAAAAGGGAAACAAGAATGTGATTTAATTCTTTTTACTTAAAATATGTTTTTAAGTGTTAACAAACTCAGATAAATTGAAATCATGTAACTTTTCTCATCATAATGCAATAAAACTTAAAAAAAAGAAATACAATGTGGAAAATTTCAAACATATGTAAATTTTAAACTGAGTCAATCCGAGTAATGCAGTAAATGCTTCTCTGGAGGCCTCTGTCCCACCCAGTGTGTGCATGCTGTCAGTCACCTCTGTGTTACATGACTATCTTGATAATCATATTGGGTGTTGTGACAGCAAGCACTCTTTCAAGCTTTCCTTATGTACAATGCTAATTTTACATTATAATATCAAGGTCACATTTCTATATGGCGGTACCAAACCATGACAAAGTTTCACAAGAAGGACAGGGAGGAAGCGGTTCAACTTTTCAAGGAGAAAGCTGGTATTCACAGCTGTTATTTGGTAAAGTGGTATAACTGTTCCAGTTTCTCAGTGCTGCTGTTTATTTCTTAGTGTCCATAATTGATATCAACCTTCATCACAGGTAAGTATGTACAGAAAAACAGCATATACAGTTGGGAACTACATCGAGTTTTAGGAATCCACTGGTAGAACATATCTCTACATATAGGCTTCTACTATTATATAGCTGTCTAAAAGCCATTATATGTGAATGTGTAATTCAATATTAGTCTAATATTTAAGTTGATATGCATAAATGAAAGGATTCTAGCCATGCAATATTTGAAAAAAGTACCCATTATTCTAAATTCAGATCCATTCCAAACTCCATTGATCCAGTGTACCTTTTTTGGCAATGACCCAAACTCAAATGACAAGGGATACAGCTGGGTAACGATGACTTGCATGAACACCTACCCATTATTAAAAGTAAAGTGCTATTTGATATTCAAAACTTCTTAAGCAGTTTGAATAACATCCCAAATTAATTCACTAGTAAACATATCATAAGCAAAAATTCTTTGTGCAAATACATGTTTTTATGAAGCATGTAGGGTGTAGTCAAAATATATAGATGGCACTGTTAAAGTAATCACTAAGCACAGCCCATGGCAAACTTAAAAGTTTCTGTAGTACTTATTACAGGGGAAACTCAAAAGATCTTCCCTACAAATTAAGTTACAGAGAAAGTCATCATAAAGAGCATTGTTAAAGATGGAAATGGTGGAAATATAATTCTAAGGTGGTATAAATGCTTTTTAAAACTATAATCTGGGATTAGAGTGGTAGACTTTATTTTTTATTTTTATTTATTTATTTAATTTTTTTTGGTTTTTCGAGACAGGGTTTCTCTGTGTAGCCCTGGCTGTCCTGGAACTCATTCTGTAGACCAGGCTGGGCTCGAACTCAGAAATCCGCCTGCTTCCGCCTCCCAAGTGCTGGGATTAAAGGCGTGCACCACCACAGCCTGGCCAGTGGTAGACTTTATAATCATACAGTTCTGAGATTAACTTCTTCTCAGTGTAATGCAACAAAAGCAGATGCCGCTGCAGCCTATCCATTATTAAAAGTAAAGTGCTATTTGATATTCAAAACTTCTTAAGCAGTTTGAATAACATCCCAAATTCACTAGTAAACATATCATAAGCAAAAATTCTTTGTGCTGAAGGCTGCAGCAGAGCTGAGCCATTTCACAGGCATGTGCACTGCTGTGTGCACTGTGGTGCTCCGAGTACCTCAGAGCCAAGCACAGAGCAAAGGGCTGGTAAATCCAGTCAAGAAGTACAAGTACGAAACAGTGAAGCAGAAACCTTATATTGACTTTGTCATCATGAAATGATAAAGTTGAGTAAAGACCACAATAAAATGTTTTTCACACAAGTAAGAGGCACTAGTAAAACCAAAATTTAATGCAATGGGTGTTAAACATATGACATGCTCAAGCTAGCAGACATAATCTCTGATAATCTCTGTTTGGCTTAGTGGTTCCTGTGAGAAGAGGAGAGGGGAAAGTGACAGGGACAGTTTGGATTTGATCACAATGGGCTAATTTCATAGTTGTAGAGAGTGAGTCAGAGAAAGAGTCTGCAGTCTTACCACTTGGCAGATTTATAGGCAACTATAGCCTGGTACAAAACACTCGGCTGGTTCAGCAAGTGTTTCCAGGGGAGACGTGTACGTGTGTACCAAGCAGTGGAAGGAAACAGTATATCCATGGCTGCTTTCTCATTTCCTAGAGAGTTCCTGTGAAGGGCGTTAGCATTAACAGACCCAGTATTCAACCAAAAAACCAAACCAAACCAAACCAACCAACCAATCAATCAACCAACCAACCAACCAACCAAACAAACAAACAAAAACAAAAACAAAAGGAAATATATGAACATTGGACAAGGAAGCCATCACAAAAACTAGTTTAACTTGATAAAATGACATTTTCAGAGAAACTTTATTTCAAAAGAGTCACTGCCCTGGCTGTTTGGGGAATATAGTATTTCTAGGATAATGTAGGAACATCTTTCCTGACCGTCTCAGGTAAATTTCTCTCACACAAAAAAGACAATTGTTACATTTTTACCTTTTGATTTCATTTGCCTTCTTTTTAGTAGTAGGAGGACAGAATCTAGGATCTCATGCATACTAGCAAGTGCATTCCAAGACACATTTTTCATCGTTCTTCCCCTTGCCATCTTGACTTTGGAACAGGGTAGCCTACACTAACCTTGCACTCTTTCTACAGCTCAAGAAGGCCTAGTACTTTGATTCTCCTCCTTCCACTTTGTAAATTACTGGGAACGCAGACTGAGCTGACATTTAAACTGTTATAAGATGCCCAGAATGGCTGGAGAGCTGAGGAAAGCAGGTAAGAACAGTTCCCGGCTCCAACACTGCAGCTCGAAACTGTCCAAAATTCCAGTTCTGGGGAATCCATTGCCCTCTTTTGGCTTCCAATGGCACTACATAAATATGGCACACATGTACATATGAGTGCACACCTGCACATCATGGTTATGTCGTAGAGGCCTTTGTATTGAACCAGACTTGAAGTGTCCCAATACACAGAAGGGACTCTACTCATTTTCAGCTTAATTATCTTAACATGTTAGCATACATAAAAGTGTATATCACTAAAAGTAGAAATTTAAGGAGAATTATCACAATAAGAAACTTACGAGAATTATATGAAGTTTTCAGATCATGAAGGAGGTTTCTGATTTATTCAGACCATGTGTAGCTAGTATGGAAGCTACTCTGACCTCAGGAGCATTTGAGGAATGTTTCTGCTGACAGAGTCAGATGCACGGGCAACAGCTGGGAAAACACTGTCCTTTCATCTCAGAACGAAAGCAATTTTTTTCTCTAACTGCAGTGTTGACATGTAAGCAAGTGTAAGCAGCGGTGCAGGGCACATGGCTCATAGCTCTGACTCCCACACTACCCAACTCAGGCAGCTCTGGAGAGGCCACTGAGCACCTGAGCCACAGAACAAGTACCCATTTCCATTAATTTTCTTCTCTTCTATCCTGCAAATATGATCACTATGGTCACTGTACATATATATACTAAATGTGAGTAAGAGTTTAAGTGATGTCTGGATTTTTCTCTTGTAGAAAGCATAAAATGAGAACACGTTGGGTATAGTTACAGAAAAATACCCATCTTCTCTCTAAGCAGGTTATGATTTTATAAGAGTTTCAAGGTTGTTGATAGGAATGAAAAAAACAGAAGATATCTCAGTGATTGATATTCTCTCAATAGGACAGAAAACACTGATTCTCAAGGCCAAGATCTAATCTAATTTACCAAATCAAGATCTAATTATTTTTCAAGTTGTCTATCAGAAACATCTTTTTACGAAATCTACAAGGGTCAAAGGTGAGGAATCTACCCTATAAACCCAGCACACTTCCCACATGTCCCATCTCTATCTTTTCATGGTAAACATACAAATATCAGGAACCTGAAAAATTAGGCTTTTACATGCTATACGCTTAGATTTTTTTTTAACCCTACTATAATAAGGGTTCTTAAATACTTCAACATCCGTTCTAGCCCACCAACCAGAGGAAGCAGAAGATGGTTAATAGGACAAGGGGGATGTAGAACTGTTATAAGTAGTTTTTTGGGGTGATTCTTATCTTCATTGTCAGTATTATCAGCAGCCCAGTCCAAAACATCAAAAATGAATCAGTAGTGGCAGTCCCATTCAATCAGTAGCAGAGGTTCAAACCAGAAGATGTCACAAGGCTCTGCTGAATCCACGGAAGTATCAAGAAGCACCCCAGATACCATGAGAAGTTCTCTGGCTCTCTTCTCTTTATGAAGTCTGGAAGATCAGTGAAGACCAGCAAAGAGATGCAAGATGAACAAACACAAGAGTGTCGTTCACTGTCCATTAGTTAAACTCTTTCCAAACATCACATGTCCTCTTGAACGTCTACCTCAGCAAAACATCCTCTCATGTGTCTGCTTCAGCAAAACATCCTCTCACACGTCTGCTTCAGCAAAACATCTTCTCATAAGACAGCTTCCAGAAAAACATTGCGTGACACAGCCAAGTCTCCAAAGAAACCAGAAACTTCCACTGCAAAATGCTTAGAATCAATAAGGAGTTGGAAGGCAGAAAGGGCAGAAAAGAATCACCAATGTCCCATGCAGATGTGGTAAGTTACTATGTATTCATATGCTACCTCAGTTCATACAGTAGTCTCAGAACCCTTCCATTCACCTGTCTGTTATGACTGTAAAATCTGTCTGGGATATCAGGATGCACTGCAGTGATTAGAGTTCTATCTTGAATGTTAGCATGTCTAAGGCAATCTTCTTAGTCTTTTCTTAATCCTCTCACAGAGGATGCCCACATCACCTCTCCATCAGTTGCTTTGCTAAGGGCTACCTCCTACTCAACCAGACTGCCCTTCTTCATTTGACAAAGACACTACTTGCACTCACATAACCGATCTGACTCTGACTTCCATGGACTGTGAGAACCAGTTCTCCCACAAGTGTAATCCCCTGTGAGTTTCCCCTCTGGACCTGGCATACTGATGTCCTGTCTACAGTGTCCTATCACTTAGTTCCTAGCAAGAAAGGTTTGTCCTGAAGGGACTACTGTTTTAGTGTAGGGCACCCTTGCTGCATCATGTCAAGGAATTCCCATGCTTTTCTCATATGATCATCAAAATAATGCATGAGATTAGAAGTAATGTTATCCCAACTTTACAATAAGGAACCTGAGGGTTAGAAAGGGTAGGGTCTTGCCCCAATGCACACTTCATAGTCTAATTCCAAAAGCCCTGTTTTTAAAGAAATTAATGCATGTATAACAAATATTTCACTAAAGCTCTAAAACTACTGAGAATGAAACTATCATTATTTCCCATCACCACCTGAACTGTTGGTTACAATGCTATCCTGTCTGTATCAGCCCACAGGTGGTCCTCGCCAGTGCTAGGTCACACTGTTCTTGTCTATAACAGGAGAGTACAGCATGTTTATCATGTTCATGCAGCAGTGGCATTTTCTGTTGTATTTCCTAAAACTAGTGATTTATATACATAGAAACGTTTATAGACATAGAACACCAAACAAGGAGACTCTAGCTTTAGCCTGAGCAGCACGGAGTAAACCATTGGTCTCATGTTTTAGAAATTCTTTTGTACATAAATTCTTTATGTATATAAAGATCACTTTAATCTACTGGAATTACTTGGTCTGAACATTTAGAGTTATAAAGCTACAGGAAAAAACTTGCTGGTGTGCAATGGAAGATGCAGCTTAGGAACTTTAGCATGATGAAGTTTGGTGGTGAACTAAGCCCTAAACAGAGTGCTATAGAACAACTACTCCATGCAAAAGAGCTAAAGGGAACAGAAATGTTGATCAATAATCAACTACACTTCAAATTGGACTAACAAGGTTATTTCTCCAAGCCACCACCCCAACCTCTGCCAGTGTTGGGGGAACACGAATAACAGATGTTGCAGACATCTGGATAGAAAAAAAAAAGTGCCAATACCAGACTCACTTTATTTCCATAAAGATATCAGGGAGAAAATAAAAACAGGCTCCATCAGCCTAGGCTCACACATGCACAAAGCATGAGCAGTTGTACTAAGAAGCACAAAACCAGAAAAATCACCATAGTAATGAGATATATGAATGGCCTTAAGCAAATTAAGACACCAGGCATGGTGCCATATGCTAGTAATTCCAGCATTTAGGAGGTAGAGGCAGGAGATCAGGAGTCAAGATCATGAGCAGATACACAGTAAATTCAAGGCCAACATGAAACCCAGTCTTAAGAGATTAAAGGGGGCAAAAAGATGCTCCATAGCACAATCTTACCAAAAAACAAAACAAAACAAATAAAAACACTAACAACAAAACCCTTAAAGCAACAACCCAATAATTTAACAACACTTCCAGTATAAGGCTGAGAATTTAAAGTGACTGATAATACAAGAGTATTTTCCAGCCACATAACCACTCATGTGGATCTAGAAGGGCCACAAGGAGCTACTTTTTGGAGTACTGGAAACGTTACTCTGTGTTTGGAATAGTGGTTTCATGAAAGTATATACCTCTATTGCCACAACTGAGCACTTAAAACCTTTAATTTTTATGCTAATTTTATGAACACAAATAGAAATATTTATATAGTGAACACATACACATAACATAGAGTCTAAGGGAAAGTGGTAAATAGGACTAAGTCTTTGTACAGTGATTTAGTTAAGTATGCACCTTCTGAGTTCCGCTCTCCTTATTTTTCTGTTAGAGGTGACTAATGTGTGAAGCTAACCTAATGGCTGCAGCAACAACAGACCCAGAGTAAATAAGCCCTTGGAATCTCTCTCCTAGCGAATATTAACTTGTTAGCCCCCAGAATAGATCATGACTCAGGATTCTTTCAGATACCTCATAAGCTCCTTCAAAAGGACTATGTTTCCAGAAGTGGAAGCTACAGTTGCAGTATGTTGAAAATTATTTGTTTGCTTTCAGTTATTTCCCACTTGTGACCTTGTGTATTTCTAATGCCTTCTGATGGTCTGTGGGTTCTTTAAGGCTGAGAGCAGAGACAAGACACAGTGATACTTGATATTATAACAAGATGACCAGAGCTGTCTTAACTGGAAAAAAACCCAGCAGTCATCATTTGCAAATGATCCTCTGACTTTCAAAATAGCTTTAAGAAAGAAGTGTTCACTGCCTCTCGCTTTCCTTGTTATGGCTGAGTCACTGCATTATCTGGTGCTCTTACCATAAAATTCCACCTCATGATAAAAACCCCCAGTAATGCAGTGTTCCAGATGCATCACAAGGCTGGGTGGTAGAAATCTATGACTTTTTTTGCCATTTCAAAACTGTTGTTTGTGTAACTCCCTGCTTCCAGGCAGAAGGGACAATGCGTACTGGACAGTCAAGCTGTCCTGCCAGTGCTTCTGAGGACGGAGTTTGGCCACTCCACTTCCACAGTGCTTCCACATTTAACATAGGTGGAGGGGGAGTCGTCCAGACTTAACACTTGGACTTCCCTCTTATCATCAATAATGACAATATGAAATTACTGTTAGTGTGTACCTAAGAGTATAATAAAGGCCTTGTGTCAAAGTGAGCGTTACCAAAGTAATTTTCAATATCTATATAATTAGTTCACATGATAAATTTAATAGCCTGTCACATGTTAAGTTGGCAAGTTGCTACCTTTACTAATTTTGTAATTTTAAGTCAGAAAATTATATTTCAATTTAATGTTTTTTGACCACATTCGAAGATATTAAAAGTTCAAATCAAAAAAAATGAACCATTATTTCTCTAAAGCCTATAAAATGCAGATATAATGATGTCAATTGTATTTAGATTTCCTTCCTGCTAATCAGGGAACAATTAAAGGAGTGTTAACCATAAAATTAAGACTACACTATCTTTAATAAAAGAAAAAAATTACCTTTTTTTTTAAGATTTCAGAAATAGGCTATGTACATGGTAACCTAATACTGATTGTATAAAGTATGAAGTATGCAGAGGCTTTACAGCTGGTTTTGATTGGCTTCCTTTGTTTAACATTAAGAGTTAACTTCCAGAAGACACATACAAGTTACACATCCTACAGGTAATGATTGCCAGATGCAGACTCTCTTTCTGTTAGTGTACCTGATATCATAAAGGATTTAATATGTTGGAAGAACAAACACATGACTTGGGAGTAAATTCTAGAGGATTCTGTGAAGACCCTGTGACACAGATTCTTCCCAACTGCACTGGCTAGAAGATTCTTCAATGTATGCATGTAGAGGCAAGAGGCAGATAAGGGCATCTTCCTCAAGTGTCCTTAACTCTGTGTTTGACATTGGCCCTCTCACTGACCTGGAACTTGCTGCCTGGGGTTGACTGGCTAGTCAGTGAGATCCAAGGATCCACTGTTTCTGCTTCACCAGCACTGGGATTACAGGCGGAAGCCACACTTAGCTGTTTTCATGGGTGCTGTGGATCAGAGTTCTACCATAGCTGGCTCATTATGTGGATTGTGGGGATTGAACTCGGCTCCTCATGCTTGTATGTCAATTGAGTCAACTTCCAAATCCCCATTTTCGTACTCTTTAAATACAGTGCATATGGTTAAGGATTTTAAAAACTAAATTCAACACTTTTAATTATTAACTCCTTGTTGTCAAAATGATTAAGTTGCAGCTTCCTCAAGTCCAATGATTCCTTAAAAAAGCACTTATGAATCAAACCTAGCAAGTCCTGGAACCCCACAAGTCCAGTGTCTTGTCAAGCTTCCAGAAATAGCTCTTCTACCACGAAACTAATCTCTGAACTGATACTGGCTTATCATCTAACAATAGAAGGTGAGAATTGAACTCAGAACTTTAAATAGCTCGAGGTACCGAATGTGGTGTGGTGGACTTTTTTATCCTTCTTTCAATTTCTTCCTTCTTATGTAGGTTGTGCTGAAACTGTTGTCCTGCCCATGTCTTCTGATATTGTGGCATTGTCTCAAGTCACTGTATGCTAAGACCACCACTTCCAATGACAGCATCAACCTCCTTCCCTCTTCAATCCTTTTCTTACTCTCTGAACCACTATGACAACACTGTTAAATATTATATCTTCAGAACCACCATGTTTATTGGTAATAGAATTTTTCCATTGGGGATCAGAACCTCTCATGTGGGACAGAAGTCATTTTCTACAGTCCCTAACATTGGATTCCACTATTAGAGTTGCTGAGAACTATATCTGAAAATAAGTAAACGGGGGGGTGGGGTGGAAGATGGTTCATTTATTAAATGTACAAACTGCTTTTGCAGAGGAGATTGGTTTGGTTCCTCATACCCAAATGTAGGCTCAAAACTGTCCATACTCCAGTTCCAGAGGACCCAGTGCTCTTGAGCTCTTTAAGCAGTATATATACACACACAAACATACAGGCAAAACATTCATGTGTATAAAATAAAAATAAAATATTTTTGAAAAGAATAAATAAACGAAACCCTATTATTTCTGCAAGAATAAAATGCCAACATGGTACAGAATACAAAAATGATATTTTTCATATATATATAGTCAAGTATAATATTATTGCTAGGAAAATAACCCATGAACTTAAAATTAAACAAAGATGAGATTAAAATGGCATAACTATCTTTCTCCCTAAAACATCATACAATTTAAAGATGTATTTTTCGGGAGAGAAAAGAAGAAATCAAAACACTCCTAGGAAAATGGGGGGAGCCAATAGTGAGCCAAAACTTTGAGGAATTCTTCAAAGACAGAAATTAAATAAAATCAGATGGGTGGAAGAACTGAATGAAAACCACAATTTAAACCATAAGAAAGACAGGATTGCCAGGTAAGCAGGATCTATCCAGGGAGGCTGCAGACTGTAAAAAGGAGACAAAAGTCTGTGACTCTCGCAGAAAAAGAGGTGACTTATCCAGAAAGGAATTTTTTTTTTTTTTCCTGAGAGTTGAGAGAAGCCTGTGAACAGCTGAGTCCCAAGACCAGGAGATAGCACACCTAAAGGCTATGTGTTCCTAGAACCTCACAATTTTCTGTCCAGTCTTGAGCTGCTCTGCACAGGCTCCTTTCTCAGTGCTGACGTCAGGTAGTGCTCCAAGCATGTGTACCTATTAGCTTGAGCCTCCACATGTATACGAGGATGAGCATCCACAAACAAGTATGTGATGCTTTATCATGGAGGTAGGACTGGGAAGAGGAAGGGACAAACCACAGAGGGCATTAATTTCCAGCATGAAACTCTTTGGGACCATAGCATTCTAACCTTTAAGCTGGAAAATGAAGATGTTAGAAAAATGTATTAAGATAAAGTAAGGAAGGTATTATATAGAACAGTTAGTTTAATACATAACTTAAAGATATTTAGCCTCACTAAACAGAAGAGTTAGTATTACTTTCAAAACCATAACTCACTACTTATCCTATCCCTGGCTATATAGTGTATACAGTATTTTAAAAAATAAAGAAAAGAAAAGCCCAAAGATATTTCCCATCTATGCTGAATGAGATACATGAGAATAAAACTTAAACACATACAAGAAATTCAGCATAGACAGGACTCTGAATAGCAATAGATCAGACATCAGAATGAAAAATGTACTTGAGTACTATACTTGATTGACTTGAATAAAAAAATGATGGGAAGCATTGAAAGTAAAAAAAAAAAATCACATGGGTAGAAATATTGAAATTGGAGATAACTGTGTATCTTGGTAAAACAAGCATAGGACCTAATGCCCAGTTCTGATACCCAGCATACAAATGACAGCTGGGTATGGGAGGACATGTCTACAACCCCAAATCAGAGAGCCTCAAATTCACTGAAAGACCCAAAGAGCAGTAAAAACAACATGACAGCCTCTGGTCTGCACATAACACGTGCACAGGTGCACACATCAGCAAGAACACATACATACTGCCACATACACTAATACAATCTGACAAACATGTTCACTAAGAGTAATAAAGATATAAATACTAAAGGGATGAACAATTAGAATACAGCAACATATGATAAAAATTATATACTAAGATGGAGACAGTACAGAATAAGAAAATTTCAGTGTCAGAAAACCTATTAACCTTAAACAAAGAGAGCCATAGGGAAAAGAACTACATGTTAATAATCATAGACTCTGGGAGCAAAACAGGTAGAAAATGTAGCAGTCTCTAAATAAAACTTCTAAGATATCAGAAGAAAGTAACCTGCTTCCATTTAGTACCAACTGATTAATATAGTTTTTAACAGAGAGATGGCAAAGCCCTTTCCAACTAGACCAAAATGTTCCACACCAAAATATATATACATAATATATATAAATGTATATATTATATATTAATATATATAATACATATATATTAGGAAATATAGCTGGAGGCTATAAGTAGGCAGGTTACTCAGGTGGCTCGAGATATGTAAAAGGCATTTATCTTACTAGTAGCTAGTAGCATGAAATCAACAGAACAGTGAAGTTCACTATATGAAACATGCAGGGTGCATACAAATTCTAGGTACAAAGGTTCTCCATGCAGATAAAATGGTTCAGTGCTTCTCAAGAGCTATGTGGTAATATATATCAACACACTTATAGGACAGTGTTGTACTCTGGGGGATTTGCCATGTTCTAAGGCTATCTGTGGAAGCACCCTTTATTTGATATAGTAAAAAAACTAGAAGAAAAAACAGCTGATTATGGTAAATCTATTCTTTGATATTCTATTAATTAATCAAAAGGAACAAGATTAAGATTATAAATCAAGGAAAATGAATGTAATGGTAGCTTGTTATTAAAATAAGCAAAAAGCAGGAAGTGGAAATGTGATTCCAATTTCAAAAGATAGTGGCAAACAATCACCATATGGTTATAACTTTTGCTGTGTACTTGGGGAGAGTGGCACGGAATGCTACAGAGGAAGGAAAGGACAGAAAAGAATAGAGGATAAATAAAAGGGTGCAAGGGAGATGACCCAGTCAGTGCAGTATTTACATTGGAGCATGGGGACCTGAATTCAGATATTCAGCACCTACATGCAAAGTGGCCCTAATCCTGGAGCTGAAGAGGCAGAGGAAGGGTTGTCTTTGCTGGCCAGACAGTCTCTTAAGTTAGTGAGTTCTGGGTTCTGAGAGAAAAGCTGTCTCAAAACTAAGATAGAACAAGCAACTGAAAAAGACACTCAACATGGACCTCTGGACCCTCATGGATGCACAGACATGTACCCACATACACACGCACACACACACACACACATACACACACACACACACACACACAGTGGCCACAAATAGCATCATGATCTATTCACATAAGTTGCAGAATTTATATGAGTGTACGGTGATCAGGACTTATTTATTTACTTCTCTCATATATTATATTCCAACAACAGTTTCCCCTCCCTTCATTCCTCGTATTTCCTCCCTGCCTTTCCCCTCTTCCCCAGATCCACAACTCTGTTTCCCTTCAAAAAGCAAGCAGGTTTCCCAAGGATATTCACTGAACATGACCTAACAACACAGCAAAACTAGGCACAAAACCTCACAAGGCTGGAGGATGCAACCCAGGAGGAAAATGTTCCTAAGGGTAAGAGAGTCAGAGACACCCCTCATTCCCATTGTTGGGAGTCCTGTAAGAACACCAAGCTACACAACTGTAAGATATATGTACAGACCCACAAAGGGTTCATGTTTGTCCCCCCAGTCTCTGTGAGTCCCTAAGAACACTGCTTAGTTGATTCTGAGAGATGTGTTCCCATGGTGTCCGCTATCCTCTGGATCCTACAATCCTTCCTTCCTCTATTCTGCTGGGGTTTCCTGGTTCCATCAAGTATGTGGCTGTGGGTCTCTGCATCTGCTCCTATCAGTTGCTGGATGATACCCCTCTGATGATGACTGGACAAGGTACTGATCTATTAGTACAGCAGAATATCACAAGGAATCATTTCATTGACTTTTTTTTTTTTTTTTTTACAGTCTTGATTGGTTCTAGCCTGGATCTCTGGGCTGGCCTGACTCTGTTTCCTGGTCATTCAGGCAGTGTCAGGCTTGTGGTATGGGCCTCAAGTTGGATAAGACATTGGGTGGCCACTCTTACAAGTTTTGTGCCACCATTCCCCCGGCACATTTTACGGGAAGAACAGATTATAGGTAGAAGGTTTTGTGGCTGGATTGAAATCCTAGTCCTGCTGTTAGGAGCCTTACCTGGTATAGAAGATGGCCAGTTCCGGCTCTGTATCCCCCATTATTATGGGACTTCACTAGAGTCACTCTCAGCTTCCAAGGAGTTTATCTTATAACTGAGTACATGCCATATTTGTCTTTCTAGGCCTTAGTTACCTCACACAGGATGATCTTTCCTAGATCCATCCATTTGCCTGAAAACTTTATGTCATCATTGTTTTTAATAATTGATTAATAGTCCATTTTGTAAATGTACCACCTTTTCTATATGCATTCTTCAGTTGAGGGATATCTAGGTAGTTTTCGGTTTCTGACTTTTATGAATAAAGCTGCAATGAACATGGTTGAGCAAGTGTCCTTGTAGTAGGATAGAGTGTTACTTGGGTATATGCCCAAGAGTAGTATAGCTGGATCTTGAGGTAAATCAATTCCTGATCGTTTGAAGAACTGCCATAATGATTTCCATAGTGGGGGTACAAGTTTGCACTCTCACCAGCAATGGAGGAGTGTTCTTGCTCCATATCCTATCCAGCATGAGCTGTCATTTGTATTTTTTATATGACCCATTCTGACAGATGTAAGATGGAATCTCAAAATGGTTTTGATTTACATTTTCCTGATGATAAAGGATGTTGAACATTTAAATGTTTCTTTAAGTGTCAGTCATTTGAGATTCTTCAATTGAGAATTCTGTGTTGAAATCTGTACCCTAATTTTCATTGGATTAGTTGGTTTGTTGATATCTAGTTTCTTGAGTTCTTTATATGTTTTGGATATCAGCCTTCTGTCAGATGTGGAATTGGTGAAAATCTTTCCAATTCTGTGGGCTGTCATTTTGTCCTATTGATGGCATCCTTCACCTTACAGCCTTTCAGTTTCACAAGTTTCCATTGATCGAATGTTGTTCTTAGTTCCTATGCTATCAGTGTTTTGCTTTGGAACTTTTGTAGTACACTAATGAGTTCAAGGCTATTTCCTACTTCCTCCCTTATTAGGCTTAGTGTGTCCAGTTTTATGTTGAGGTCTTTGATGCACTGGAACTTAAGTTTTGGACAGGGTTGCAGACATAATAACCCTTGTATGCACAAAAGACAAAGGGGTTGATAAAGAAATCAGGGAAATGGGAAATATCACCCTTCACAATAGCGATAAATAATATATCCTGGGGTAACTCTAACCAAGCAAGGGAAAGACTTCTGTGACAAAAACTTCAAATCTTTGAAGAAATAAATTGAAGAAGATATCAGAAGACAGAAAGATCTCCCCTGCTCATAGATTGGAAGAATTAACATGATAAAAAGGGCCATTCTACTAAAAGCAATCTACAGATTCAATGAAATCTCCAGGAAAATGCTTCACAGACCTTGAAACAGCAATTGGCAACTTCATCCTCTCCAACATGTGTTGTGAACTGAGGTTTTGTTCTTAGCCATTCTGATTGGTGTAAGATGGAATCTCAGGGTCATTTTGATTTGCATTTCTCTAATCACTAAGGACTTTGAACATTTCTTTAGGTGCATCTCAGCTGTTTGAGATTCTTCAGTTGTGAATTCTCAGCTTAGTTCTTTACCCCATTTTTTTGATTGGATTGTTTGTTTTTTTGGTGATTAACTTATTGAGTTCTTTATATATTTTGGATATTAGCTCTCTATCATATGTGGGGTTAAAATCTAGAAAAGAAATCTGTTTCTTGTACTGCTACAGAAACTGACCTTGGTGATATGGAAAAAAGAAAAACAAAATGATAAGAGAATTACTCACTATTTCTAGCACAGGGTTTTAAGTGCCAGTGTTCACACAGTCACTGAAATCATTAAGAGCCAAGGACACTGGGGGCGATAAAATCAGGAACAGAGATGGGGAACAAGAAGGGAACACTCCTGAGTGGCCACTGGACCAAAGCTACCATAGGCAACTGTGATATCTGCAGGGACATGTGCACTGACAGTATGGTGGACTACCAGGAAGGTGTGGCTGCCATAAGGGAAGGCACCCCTGTGGGCAGAGCAAAGTGCTCACATACACCTTGTATAAAGGAGTGAATTAGCACCAACTGGAATTCAGAAAAAGACAGCATGTTGGGACTGAAGTACACATTCATAACTATAGGTATGTATACAAAAGAGAAAAGAAACGCATACATTGATTGTGTAAAACATGTAGACTAGAGAAATAGCAATACAATGTCACCACATACAGCCACTTTAACACTATAATTATCAAATGCATTATAAAGAATGCCCACACCCATCTGCAATTTTTTTAATTAGATATTTTCTTTATTTACATGTAAATTTCTCCTTTCACAAAAACAAAAGAAACAAACAAAAACAACAAAAACAAACCCCTGTTGCCTCCCTCCTCCCCATGCCTGCCACCCCACCCACTCCCACTTATTGGCCCTGGCATTCCCTTACACTGGGGCACAGAACCTTCACAGGGACGAGATCCTCTCTTCCTACTGATGATCGAATTTGCAATCCTCTACTATACACATGGTACCAGAACAATCAGACCTTCCATGTGCAGTCCTTGGTTGGTGGTTGAGACCCTGGGAGCTCTGAGGGTACTACTTAGTTCATA
>NW_022196909.1:59560317-59561063 GCF_008632895.1 Mastomys coucha | reverse complement strand
TTCTTAAGTTCCTCTATCACCATTGTGAGATATGATTTTAGATCCAATTCTTGCTTTTCTGGTGTTTTGAGATATTCAGGACTTGCTGCAGTGGGAGTACTAGGTTCTGATGAAGCCAAGTAGTCTTGGTTTCTGTTGGTAAGATTCTTGCGTTTGCCTTTTGCTATCTCTTGATTTTTGGTGTTAGATGTTCTTAGTGTCTCTGACTAGAGCTTGTCCTGTCCCTGCCACCCTGCATGTCCCCTGAGACTCATGGGGCCTGTGCCTTCCAGCTGGCTGCTCCCATCTTAGAAACTTACTGGAGAGAAAATGGAGGCTCTCACCAGAGTCTCTGGGTTAAGGCCCTCCACTTGCAGGGAAGGGACAGAGAAGGTCGCTGATCCACCTCTGTCACTCGGAAGCTGAGAGCATCCTGTCACTGCCGCCCTGCAACTCCCCTGTGACTCGTGGGGCCTGTGCCTCCCGGCTGGCTGCTCCAGTCTTAGAAACTCACCAGAGAGAAAATGGCGGCTATCACCCGAGTCACTGGGTTCAAGGCAATTCTTATAAAGGACAACATTTAATTGTGGCTGGCTTATAGGTTCAGAGGTTCAGTCCATTATTACCAAGATGGGAGCAGGGTAGCATCTAGGAAAGCATGGTGTAGAAGGAGCTGAGAGTTCTACATCTTCATCTGAAGGCTGCTAGTGGAAGACTGATAGTAGAATACTCTGCAATTTTTTTTTTTTTTTTTTTTTT
Source organism: Mastomys coucha (assembly GCF_008632895.1). Lineage (NCBI taxonomy): Eukaryota > Metazoa > Chordata > Mammalia > Rodentia > Muridae > Mastomys > Mastomys coucha. The sequence goes on along the minus strand of NW_022196909.1, from coordinate 59,560,325 downwards.
TTTTTTTT
>NW_022196909.1:59504800-59560246 GCF_008632895.1 Mastomys coucha | reverse complement strand
TTGCTATCATATCTTATGCAACACTTAGCCATCCTCATTTTAGCTGACCTAAAACACTGAAGATGTGCATTCATTTCATGACCAGGATACCACACTTCTCTACTGCCCCATCTCTTTGCCTGGGTCTTCTTTTCTTCAACTTGTGGAAGGCAGAACGTCACATGGGACACTTTCTGGTTTCTTATATGTCTTCTTCTCTCATTCTCTTTTCTTCCTAAGTGACATCAAGCTATAGTAGAACCTTGCATGTGTTTTACATGTTCATGATTTCTGGGTGGACTGGTACCCTAATTTTGTTATATATACCGCTCTTTACAAATACATTTTTATGTACTTATAGTCTGTCAGAAAAGACTGAGGATGAGAGGACAATACAGAGCAATGTTTGGGTCTATCAGTTTGATTCATTAGGCTTAGGAAACAAAGTAATTTGTATATCAAAGAAATTCAAGAGCTCCTCTAAAAGCTGTAGCCAGTTACTCAGGAAACAGCTGATAAAATATCCCTAGTTTTCATGAGAAGTCATCTTATGATTTCTCACAGCTAGAAATACCAAGACAGAGCCTAGCTTCAGTGTTTCAAGACTGGCTGCCTTTCATTAGGGACTAATACAGTGTGACTCAGAGTTGAAAGCAAAGCTTCTTTATCATTCTGAAAATCCTGTGACACTTATAAATGTATAAAATCTATGCTGCCCATGTGCTATAACTGGAAAAACAAAGCCTTAACTATAGCACGCCTGCTTACAATAGGATGCACTGGATCTTTTAAGTCCATTTTCAAGACTCACCCACTAATCAGGAAAACAAAAACAAAACAAAACAAAACAAAACAGCCTGACAATGCACCTGGTCATCTAAGAGCTGTGGCAGAATGTCATAGAGCTTAGTCTGAGTTACTTTTCAGTTGCTAAGATAAAATACCATGATTAAGGCAAATTATAGAACAAATAGATTATTTTGCTCTTATGGTTCCAGAGGTTAGAGGTCCATGATGGTAGGGACAGAGGTGGCAGACAAGAAGGCTGGAGTTGGAAGGGGAGAGTGCACATCTTGAACCACACACAGGAAGAAGGGGAGGGAGAGAAAAGGGAGGGAGAGAAAAGGGAGGGAGAGAAAAGGGAGGGAGGGAAGGAGAGAGAGAAAGAGAGAAAGAGAGAGAGAAAGAGAGAGAGAGAGATTTACTATTTTTATGACACTAAAACAACTTCTAAGAGCTAGGGTCTTTGATTTATATATTGTTATAGCTACAACACCAAAAGAAAGAAAGAAAGGATAAAAGAAAGAGAGAAATAGGAAGAAAGAAAGAAAAGAAAGAAACAAAGAAAGAAAGAAGAAAGGAAGGAAGGAAGGTGACTGCCTCATTCCTTAGCAATTCTTTGATGAACAACCATGCAGTTGAGCCAGGACATCTATCCAATCAGCCCCATCTCTTATATGCAGAGTACACGTGAAGAAACAGGCAGGGCACTCTTGGCAAGGGAGATGAACCCTCAAGACTGCACTATTTTAACAGTTATATCTTAAGAATGCAGCAAAGGAATCAAAGTAGTTGCAGAATGTTTTACTCATGAGTCTGATAAAACATCAAACTAGAAACTATTCAAAACTCACTGCCTGCTCTAGCCATTTCAGCCAATTGGAACAGTAAGGGAAAAGCTAGGTGAATGTTCACTCAGTTACATATGAGGGCAATGCCTTGCTTTTTTTAAAAGTCAGGCTTCTAAGTAAAAAAGAATAAAGTGAAACAAAATAGTAGCCAGTCAACTTCCCAATATCTATTCATATTGATAAAATACGAGAAGAAACAAATATCATCTAACACTATATTTCCTACTTTCAACAAGAAGACACAATGTTCAGTTAAATATTCAGAAGTAACTACAAATGTACAAAGAAAAAAGCTTTATGGATAGTGTTTATAGAATGTTCAATTTCCATTTCAACATAAAGAGTATGGGACATTTCCAAATTGACAGTTGAAATTTATGAAGACTGCGGACAAACAATGTCCCCGACAATAACTACCTGACCTATAACTCCTGGAAGTGACAAGTTCTTTCAGGAGATGGTGCCAGAGAAATAGCTAAGGAAACATGAGAACTCATTTCCAAGAATGTGGTTCATTCTTGGGTGAACTTTATAATTCTGAAATTATCACCACATGCTCGCAAGAAGAGTCACATAAGCAACATAGAAATGATCTGAAGCTCATGAAAATTTCCTTCCACTGTTCACTGTCTTTATGCTTTTTTTCATGCATCCCTACAGGCATCTTTTCTGGGAACCAAAACAGATGACTTGTCATTTTCTATTCTAACCCATCTGAAACAATGTCTGCAATGGCAGGTAACCAGGAAGTGCTCTTCTGAGGAGGAACAATTTCTTTTGTCAGGGAAGATGCTCATGAATATAAAACATGTATATAAGATGAAAAGAAATAAGGAAGCGAGACAGAGCAAGAACACTATAGCTGCCATAACAAACAACACAGACTTCTCTGCCCTACATTTAAAATGTTCAGGTTTTAAATACAAAGATAATGTTCTTTGTAAAGAGACATTTCATTGTTTGAACATTCTGAAGTTTGCAAAACAATGATTCTATTATGAACAAGTTTATATTTAGTCTTCTTCACAGACTCCCTAAGCTTAAAATAAATATTCAATCTTAGTAGAAAAGTTATCCTAACAGTAATCACTGCTCACTTTAATGAGACAGAAAATAATGAAATGAAGGGATGGCTGGAGAAATGGCTCTGCAATCAGAGCACCTGCTATTTCACAGGATCTGGGTTCAGTTCCCAGCATTCACATGGCTGCTTACAACCATCTGCAACTCTAGTTCTAGTGCACCCAAGCCCTCTTCTGGACTCCATGGGTGCTGTACACATGTGGTGTATATACACAGGAAAATACTTGTACAAAAAATAAGTAAATTTTTAAAAACTATTGAGCAGATTTCATTACACATACTAGCTACCATATCTCTGCTAAAACAACAATTAATGTTACAGCATTTACTCCACATTAGACAGTATGTGTTCCTCAAAGAAAATCTGAAACTCATCTAGATCTCCAAACACTGTCACTACAACAGTTGAGGCTTTAAAATCTCAGCTTCCAAAAGTGTGGTTTCAACTATACATGAGGTTGTGACAAACTTGACAACAGCAGAAGCTCGCTGAATGTGTAATAAGCAAAAATTAAATTGACATTAAACGTGTAATCAATCTGAGGTGTGTCTGGCAGTGCTCACAGGCGTTGTATGGGGCAATTCATGATCCCTGAGGTCCTGGACTAGTTTTAGTGTCACATCAAGAAACACCAACATTGCCTGAAAAAACTCCACTCAGACTGGAGGCATGACTTCCTGTACATGAAAGCTTTGCCTTTCCAGAAGCACGGTTCTGTAGCAACAGCAAAGAGACCTTTGCTATTTCCTGATCACCACTCCTCAGTGGTAACAAATTCATCTATCTTTGGACTATACTGTTTTAAATGTTTGATTTTAAAATTGCTGAGTTCATTTGAAGTTCATAAGTGAATTTTGATTTAGAATTGGAATATATTTTCCAATAATTTATCAATGAACATTGAAAAATGTTGAAGATGTTCTAAAAATGCACTGTTACACATCCCTCTGATTGAATTTTTATGTAAGTTTAAAAAGCACATCAAAACCACAAGAAACTCAAAAAGAAGGAAGACCAAAGTGTGGATGCTTCGTTCTTTCTTAGAAGGGGGAACAAAATACCCATCTAAGGAGTTGCAGAGACAAATTATGGAGGAGAGACAGAAAGGACAATCCAGAGATTGATCCACCTGGGAATCCTTTCCATATTCAATCATCAAACCCAAACACTATTGTGGATGTCAGCAAGTGCTGGTTGACAGGAGCCTGATATAGCTGTCTCCTGAGAGGCTCTGACAGTACCCCACTAATACAGAAGTAGAGGCTCACAGCCATCCAGACTGAGTACAGGGTCCCCAATGAAGGAGCTAGAAAAAGGACCCAGGGAGCTGAAGGGTTTGAAGTCCCTTGGGAGGAACAACAATATGAACTAACTAGTACCCTCAGAGCTCCCAGGGACTAAACCACCAACCAAAGAGCACACATGGTGGGACGCATAGCTCTAGCAGCAAATGTAGCTGAGGAAGGCCAAGTCAGTCATCAATGGGAGGAGAGGCCCTTGGTCCTGCGAAGGTTTATGCCCCAGTGTAGGGGAATGCCAGGGCCAGGAAGTAGGAGAGGGTGGGTTGGAGAGCAGGGGGAGGGGAGAGGAAACAGGGTTTGTTTTTTTTGTTTGTTTTTGATATATTTTTGGAGGGTAACCAGGAGAGGAGATATCATTTGAAATGTAAATAAAGAAAATATCTAATAAAAAAAGATTATTTTACTAGGAATGAAAAAAAGGGAAGTCTTTTCAGGTATATTATTAATTCACATCCAAACTGATTTGACTCTAAAGTTCATAATATTCTTACTTTTTGTTTCTCTAAAAATAAATTTTAATAATTATGAATTTACAAAAAAAATTAAGACAAAAAAATTACTTAAATTTAATTTACTTATATGACAGTGTTTTTATATAAAATATAGTAAATGTTACAGGATTTCTGACAGATAAATTGACTCATAATATTTCAAAAATCTAAATAAAAATAAAAATGATACTAATTTTAAGTATTGTTTTAATACACAATAATTTTATGCAAATATACTAAAAATAATTATCTATTCTAGAACAGATTTCCTGTATTTCATCTGAAGGTTTATTATATTTTTATTTCATGTATTGCATTGGCACAATTTACTTTTAATGTCTGCTTTGTTCATCTTGAATCAAAATTCTAAATTAATCACTAACATCTATGGTTAATCTAAATCTAATATTGAGTATCATTTTTTTTTTTACAATTTGAGATTGAAATTTACATGTGTACATTTATGTTTTATGTACTCATATGTGTATCATTTTTCAGTGTTTTGATAAATAGGACCAAATAAAACAACTTTTCTTTCTCTAAAAAAAGTTTTTAAATACGTGATAAAAGTATATAAATACAAAAGAATTGCTGTAGTTTTTTAAAGATTTATTGTCAGTAAATATTTGATTTGTGTACCATAGATATACAGGTGAGGTGATGTAAAAATGGATCATGGATGGATGGAGACTGTAAGAAGCCCTGACTCAGAGCAACTCACAAGGAACACTGGAAGTACAACACGTCAGATCTCCCAAGTAGTGTGGCTTTATCCTCCCAACAAGTAAAGATCGCAGCCTTGCTTCATTTCTTCAGAGCTTGCATAACTCAATATGGGATTGTTATCTCAATGACCCAAAGAACAAACTCACACAAGTGTCATCACCTACTGGACCTGAGGGTGAAGGAACTATGCACTATTACATAACACCAGTTACAAAGCAGATTCTAAGAATCCTAGTTTTTAAAAACTTTTTTCAATTCCTCAATCAGTCTATGCTTCTTATGAATTTTTTCAGTTGCAAAGTGGCCTACCAGTTAGCTATGTTGCTGTCACATAAGTAATCAGATAACCAGTGACTCCAGGGTAGAAAATAAGATGGAGTGATATGTATTTGGGGGTACTTCTACAAATTTGTTGAATGGAAATCTATTTCTATAGCTACTAATAACTAAAACCAACACTTCAATATCAGAAATAGTGAACACTAGGTGTCAGTGTAAGAAATGAAAAATATATTTAAAAAACCTGTTGTTTCCAATCAGGTGTATAACAAAAAAATATCGAAACCAGCTGTGGCCACATTTACTTATAATTGCATAATTCAACTAATAAGCCAATCTTCTTTTAAAACACAAGTTCCTGCTCCCAAGCCACCAAGAGTTTAAAGTCAGATTGAGCTGATTATCAGATGTTACAGGTGATTTGTGACCTCAGCAAAATTTCATTTCCAAGGATATATTTTGAAGACAATTTTACTTTAAAGAAATAATGCTTTTTAAAATAGGTAATGCATTTAATACTAGTATGATCTAAAAGTTTTATGCTATATGATTTGAGGTAGGAAAATTGCTTCAAAAATGTTGTGGGGTAGCTTTTAAAGGCTATCAGGCATAAATGCTTTTCTGGCCTATGAAGAGATCCAGCTTCCAAGTCCAGTGTGGCTAAACTAGACCCAACCCCCATGAAAAAACATACCGAATGAAAGGCTCCCACATAAGCGTCCAGATATTGTAAGTTAAGATGCTCCAGGTGTTAGGGCACACACCTTTGGACAGAATGAAGTTTGAGACCAGCATGAACTACATAGCAAAGATTCAATCACAAAATCAATAATGTTTTAAAATTTAAAACTAAAAATAAAAACATTAAGATTCTTGAATGTTAATCCACAAATCAGAAGATAGTCTTGGAACTACAATCGAATCTTCCCAAATCCTGGAACTCATAGGGTATTTCTAAAATAACTTGGGGTTGATGTATAATATAACCTCATGTATAACCCCAGCACATGGGAGGCTACAGAGTGAGCCATAGTCTAAAAGAATAAGAACAAAATCAAAGTCGAGCCAACTACAAATGCTAAGGACATGACTAGAGCTGCAGCCTGATGCCATCATCAAGATCATAGAGCAACAGCTTCTCTATTGACTTCTCAGGGCCAAGGCTTAAAAACGAGTACCTGAATGGAAATTATGTTAAAATTCATAGAGATGATTATCAATAATAATAATGAGCAATATTGATGAAAGAAATGAATAATACCAATATAAGGCATCATATTTTATAAAGTACAATAACATCATTGCTCACTTGTGATCTATATTCACATGTTTGGAAATGTGTTGGGAGACTCTGTCATAAATTGTGAAATCGATTATTGTTGAAAAAGGCGCAGAGGAAGCACAGTGCTCATCATTGCAACATAGACTCTGTGCACTCCAAAGACATGACAAAGATTTAATGTTTTTCTGGATGACCATAAATATTTCAGCTGATTTAAAAATAAATTTCCCTCTGTGTCTGTATTAATGTGTGCTGGTGCCCAAAGAGACTAGAAAGGGCCTGATATCCTGGGGCTGCAGTGTATCCAGTTGTGAGAATGACGTGGGACCTCTGGCAGAACAGCAAGTGCTCTTAACTGCTGAGCCATCTCTCAAGGCCATAGCTGACATTCTTCTTGTTTCATGGATAGTTATGTTCTAGTCATCATCCCAATGGCTAACACTGAATGAACTGAAAAAAATATAATGTTCTTAGTTGGCCCAACTATGCAGAAGGTAACAATAACTCAAAATGGAAAACAGGCAGATACATTCATAATGATTTATCTAAACCAAAATCTCAGGGTTGCAAGGTATTTAAGAATAAAAGGAATGAAAAGTAGAGACATAAGAAAGAGAAAACAAAAACATACGTGGCATAAAATTCAAATGCAGGAAAGTAACTCCAAAATACATACAACATGGGAATTGAAGGCCTGTCTGATTTTCCTGTGACTTTGCTCTTGACATTTAGCCCTATGATTAAGATTTTGGATGTTAGTAATTAAATGCTGTTCCTACTGGTTAACACTGTTGATCAATGCTAGGTGATCTACATGTATTATAATAAAAATGACTATGAGGTTGGTGAACTTCAATACATTAGTAAGCAGAGGTTCCTGGGGATGGTAAAATAAGCTCAAAACTGAAAAATTATCAAACTATGAGGCCAAAAATTCAAACTCAGTGATGTGTTCCCTCCCTCCCACACCCCCAACCTACTGAACTAGCACATCCCAGCTCATGGCTCATAGTTTATAGAGCTTGTGGCTAGGGCAGAAGTAACAACAAGAGGCACATTTAGAGGATGGTTCTTAAAACATGAGCACACTAATGCAGCAGACCCAGACAGAATGTGTTAACTCCCAGTCTCCACCAACTCCTCACTGGGATGAACACTGATATTGTCATAGCAGTAATGGCTGATGCATATCATTGAATGCATCTCTTCTTACTGACAGAGGATTTAGTTTATAGTCAGCCTTGTATTTATAAATACAATGAGAAGCAAAAGCTGAAACTAAGAAAATAATACTAATTCAAGAAACTTGGTAGTATTGTTCTTGACCAGAGAAAACTATATTCAACATGATTTAAAGTTCACACAAATAGAAAAAAGAGCGACAAGAAGACATGCTGATCTCTTCTCTATGCTAGAAAGGTCTCCTTTATCACAAAAAGCTTCACAAGACCAGCTTGCCTTAAGACAGGAGTGAGTGTGTGTGTTTGTGTGTGTGTGTGTGTGTGTGTGTGTGTGTAAGATGTGACAGGGGTCAGGATGAAAACAATTTGAGTAACTTGGTTCCCTCCATCCATCATGTGGGTCCTCAGGTTCAAACTCAGGTGATGAGGCTTGGCAGTGGGCACCTTCCTCACCTCTTGGGCTACCTCATCAGTCCTTTGTTGTTATGAAAAGGATAATTCACTACTATAGATACAAAGGAAGATTTAAAACATTAGCAGCTTTGTAGCATTCTGATAAAGCTGAATTTCAATCTCCCTTGCTATCAGGCCTCAATGTTCCGTTCCTGGATTTCCCATCTTTCAGGTGATGTTGCAGCTTTCTTCTCTTGTACCCATATCCCTTCCCAGACAGACAGAACACCCCAAGGATCCTTCAGTGTTCTAAGATCTTTTTCCCTCAGTTCCTTTAGCTGCAAACTCACATTTCTAAAGCTGAGATCTCTCCCTATCACCTGTTTTTCCAGGCCTTGCACTCCAGGCAGCTGTCTCTCTCTGCCTGACAGGCCACATCCCCTGTGCCTTGCTGGTCCTCATCTCTAGCAATGCCACCCTTACATTCTGATGTTTCACGTGGGTTTGGTTTTGTGGTGCTCCCTACTCCTGAACCTTTCATTCAGAGTCAATTGCTATCCAAGGAAGACAAATGCTTCCAGCCTGAATGCTGTAATATCCCCCTTATATACTTCTCTGGGAATGCCATTGAGAGTTTCACTATCTATACAAGGAGCCAAGTTTGCTTGGTTTTCTCCCTATGCCATTCTGAACTCGTGGTTGCCTCCAGCTCTCTATAAAGTCACAGGGCTTGAAGGAGAATAATCTTGAAAATCTGGTCCCACTTCTCCCTCATTGCCATCTCCAGTATACACTTAGAAAACACTGCTTGTGCTCCAAATACAAGCTTTGGGCTTCAGCAGTGGTGCCTTTATATGGATGAACAGATCTTATTTCTTGGCATGAAATATTTTTTGTTTTGTTTTATTTATTTATTTTTTTCAAGACAGGGTTTCTCTGTATAGCTCTGGCTGTCCTGGAACTCACTCTGCAGACCAGGCTGGCCTCGAACTCAGAAATCCACCTGCCTCTGCCTCCCAAGCGCTGAGATTAAAGGCGTGAGCCACCGCTGCCCAACTCTTGGCATGAAATATAAAGACTACACACTCTATCTGACATTTTAAAATAAGCATCGACTCCTCCAGCACCATTCAAAGCAGCTCTAACATCCCAACACAGTTTAGTTGCTACCCTGACTAAGCAGCTTCTTTTGAGAACATCAAGACTCAGAGGAAACACGAAAAGAGTTTGGGTTGGACCTCAAGAGTAAATAAAAGGATAATTTACTAATTATGATTCAGATTTTGGAAACTGGGATAAATGAGTTCCAATGATACATAAAACTTTGATTTCCTAATTAGCACAAAAAAAAAAAGAAATCAGGTATGTTAAAACAAAAAAGTATAAATTGTTTTTATTTTTGACTAGAAAGACTTTTAAAAACAGAGCATTGCTGGCTCTGACTACATACCGCAGTTATTTAGTAAAATTATATTGCCTAAGTTTTTCAATAGAAAAAATGAGTACCCAATAGATACAATATACATAACAACCTTGTTCTTAGCAACAACATCAAATGCTCATGTGAAGAAGCAAGCAATATGACAGAAGAAAACACAGCTGAGTCTCTCACATAAAAACCACTAAGCCATGGATGGTTATTCAAAACGTATGTGGGCAAAAGCTTTACTAGGAACATTATTAGTGCTTTTAAGTCTAGAGATCTTTCTAATAAAAATTGCTTTAAGGGAATCCCCTGTACTCAAAGAAAACGACTTTACTAGGGCTTCTCTTTGTGACGCCAGTACCAACGTAAGCAATACTGCAGGATTCTCAACAAGCCTACAGTATTTCACACGCCCTTTTAATATTCATTACATACCTCCTGTCCTAGATATTTAGTCACCTCGGTGTAGGCTACACAAAATGATGTTACCTTTAGTTATGTGTAATGCGCTGTCCAATCCAAGTAGTGGGGTTGGGAGTCAAGAACCTTTCGATCTTTCAACATGTATCTGCCAGCAGATACTGTATATATTTTACTTACAAACCAGTTAGGTAACCCTTATTTTGTTAACGGTGGTTTAGCAACTACAGGTCCTGTATGACTTCATGCTGTTTCTTATCAGCAGCTGCCTTAGAAACTACTTACCATAGGCTGTTCACTGTGCTCCTTACTAAGGGGTCACAAAGGAAGAGCAGAAAAACTGCAAACTAAATGGACTTCAAGTACTAAGCACAGTTTGTGAAGTACTCATTCCAACACTCAGTACTTACATCCCAGGAGAAATAAAACTACATTATTAGCAACATGCTACTGATAAACATTATTGGTATCCTGATACCAACAAACATCATCTTTAAAACTGTCCCTTAAATATTCTCAGGATGATTACTTTTTGGCTAAGCTTTTACGAATTGACATATTAAAGAAAAAATTTTCAATTGAGTTTGAAAATTTGAAATAAATTTATGCTACTTTAATATGGATAATATTTTTTGAATTTCAAATTGCATATACCATGCATACTCCACACCCCCATATATATATACACATATATATGTATATATACATATATATAGCCTTATTATATATTATATAAAATCAGCTATACACCCATAGTCACCTATATCGAGGTGACTAAATATCTAGGACAGGAGGTATGTAATGAATATTAAAAGGGCATGTGAAATACTGTAGGCTTGTTGAGAATCCTGCAGTATTGCTTATGTTGGTACTGGCATCACAATGAAAAGTCCTAATAAAGTCGTTTTCTTTGAGTACAAGGGATTCCCTTAAAGCAATTTTTATTAGAAAGATCTGTAGATTTAAAACGTAATAATAATGTTCCTAGTAAAGCTTTTGCCCACATACATTTTTAATGTTAGTCTATGGCATATATACATATATATGTACATACATATATATGTATGTCAGGCTATACACTCACACACACACACACACACACACACACACACAGAGCAATTGGAATTTAACTATTTTTTAGTCCAGAAAAGGCTCCAAGGATAAGTAGCTTTTTATAAAATAGAGAATGTGATTTTATAAATTCATCTACAGATGTAAAAATGACTAGAAAAATTTAAAGCCATCAGTATAAAAAATTAGTACCTACCATAATGCACTATAATAAAAATTGTAATAAAAAAATGAAGGATGTAAATTCTCTTCATAGTCTAAGTGGATAAAAATATATATCTTAAAGAATCAGTATGCTGTATAAGTATAACATATTGGGATCTGAGAAATAAAAGCTTATAATTATAGTTACATAACCAAAAGGTAGACAAAGGCTGAAATGTTTTATGTTGTCAGCCTACATAGATATAGGTTATTTAAAAATGTGCAAAATATGTGTGTATGCATATGTCTCTATGTACACCCATACACAATTTAATATAAGAAAATCTTTAGCAGACAGGGCGAACATTGTTTTAATGGTCTTATATTCCTCTTTTCTTTATAACCCCCATGTTAACAAGAAAAATGTCAGCACTGGGAAAAGACAACAAGAATTATCAATAACTAACAGACTTCCAAAGACTGTGGAAAGGATCTAGAAGGTTAGAAGTAATCTGTCAGTTCAGAGTTAAAGAGAGTACAGGGAACATAGTGCCCTAACAGGAGCATGTCTGCTTGCAGAAGGCATGACAGAATTTGTTCAATGAGAAGACAGGCCTTGGAAAATGTTTTTGAAGTTAATAAAGACTAGAAGAAAGAACAAAGGGATTAAACAGAGCCAGGAGGGAGAAAGGCAAGGAGAAGGCACATGTTAATCCAGTGGGTGAGGAACAGTCACTCCGCTGTGCACTGTGAAGCTTATTCAAAGCCTTTCTTTACGTTAAGGTTATTATTAATAGTAACACTAATCCTGAAAATGAGATTACATATGGAAACTCTCAATTAAATTTCTTGCTATTTGATTATAGATTCATATAGTGAAAATACAGTATGATTTTAAAATGCCATGTTAAAGAATTGTATTTTATGTGTAAAACAAGGAGACATTTCTGATTTTAACTTTAAAGCAAAAATGAAAGCAGTTATGTAGCCATGAGAAAACACTGGCTATGATTCTAACGGATGACTCCAACAGTATGGTATCAGTTCAGTCACAATGTCAATTCGCACAAACCTCTGCCCATTTCCACTAAGTGATGCAGCTCCATCTGGGGAGTGCACATTTCACAGAAGATAGGCATCCCTCAAGTTAGTCTGAGTTTACCCAAAGCCTAATAAACATGCTAAACACACAGAAGAAATTTGTCAGAAATGAGACTTTAAGGGCAGAGAAGACCAAAGAGTACTGCAAATACAGGAGTGCAATAGTCTACCATGTGTCAGGTAGGACTCAAGCAAGCTAGGACAAAAGTCAGAGAGGACCCAAAAGGAAGCAGCCTGCAAGAAAAGGCAGTGAGTGAGCAAGGCCTAAGCTAAAAGCTGAGCACCACGAGCCACCAGCAGGAATGCAGCTAGAGACCACTTGTAATCTGCAACTCTGACACTGAAGTAAGATTTTACAAAGTGAATTGAATAGTAGTAGAATAATATAAATGAAATAAAATAAAAGGAAATGTTAAGAACAGTGGAAAGGACCGGAAATTTCTTTCCACCCCATCCTCCAGGCTTATGCTAACATTCGAAATTGTGAGCCCACGAAATCCTCCTCTTCTGAGCAGTTTGTGACAGGCATTTTGTCACAGCACTGAGAAAACAGTTAATGAATAGATTAGTCTCATAATTAACCTGGGCATTAGAGACACAAAATACCTATATAGCCATTAAAAATCAGATTGGATTTTAACTTGAAGGAATACTTGCAATAAAATAATACAAATCACAAACAATTAGCAAAATCTTTATTGGAAATAAGGAGGGATCAACCTGGAAAATGAGGGGGAAGGAAGCTTAAGAGTGAATGAGTTTTATGTCTTTCTGGTAAATTTTGAATTCCTTGGGTATTTTTGACCCGTCTTTTATCTAAACCACCAGTAAGAGGTTGTTTTTAATGACCAGAGCAACCATTTATTATGACTAGTTGCTAAATAGAAGGGACATTATATCATCTTTGCTATTCAGTGTGACTTGGCAAGGACTGTGGTGCCTTCACTGTTTTATGTCCCTATTGAGTACTAAGTTGAATTCTTTAGGCATATGAAATAGCCACTATTCAACCATCATAACCTATAAAATGATAATTTCAATTTGTGCAAACTATGATTTCTCAGGTATGAGTCAATGTAAAAATGCTATTCTTAAGACTATGGACCTAGAGTGATGGAAGAGTGTAGGTGCTGGACTCCTGATTCAAGGCTGTGATTTTGGTCCTTAGTGCCAAGCATATGATACATGGCAAAGTTCTATGACTACGCTATTCTAATTTGTTCTAAAAGGAAAAAGATCGACTGCTTTTCATATCCAACCTTCCAGTTTTCATTAGTTAACATATTTTATAGTCTACATGTAGAACTGATCAAAAGCAATCAGTGAGGCCTAAGTCATTCATAACTACAAAATTGAACAGAGAGAAGGGACATACTTAGAATGGAGGGCATCTTATTAAAGTAGTGAATAGGAATTAGGGGTTAGAGAGCAAAGATTACATGGGAAATGTATGTCAAAAAGGGGGGGGGAACCAAACAAATATAGGGGAAAACTAAGTTTATAACTAAATTACCTGCCAGCATGCCAATGTTTCCATTTCCTTCCTGTCTTTCTTCCTTCCCTCCCTCATTCCCTTCCTTCGCCCTACTTTTGTTTTTTTAATTTTTTTTTTTTTAGTTTTTATTAGGTATTTTCTTTATTTACATTTTAAATGACATCTCCTCTCCCAGTTTCCCCTCCAAAAACAAAAACAAAAACAAAAAACCCTTTTCCCTCCCCCCCTCCCTGCTCACCAACCCACCCTCTCCCACTTCCTAGCCCTGGCATTCCGCTACACTGGGGCATAGAACCTTCACAGGGCCAAGGGCCTCTCCTCCCACTGATGATCGACTAGGCCATCCTCTGCTACCTATGTGGCTGGAGCCATGGTTCCCTTCATGTATACTCTTTGGTTGGTGGTTTAGTCCCTGGGAACTCTGAGGGTACTAGTTAGTTCATATTGTTATTCTTCCTAAGGGGCTGCAAACCATTCAGCTCCTTGGGTCCTTTCTCTAGCTCCTTCATTGGGGATCCTGTGCTAAGTCCAATGGATGGCTGTGAGCCTCTACTTCTGTATTAGTTGGGTGCCCTACTTACAAACATGGCTTCACTATGTATCCCAAGCTTGAAACATGTAGTCCACCTGCCTTTACCTCCTACTGGAGACATGCTGGCTCCACTCTCATTCCTCCCACACATACATAATTAGAATGAGTCTTATTGTAAAGTTTGTTTCGGATGAACTGTTATGGAGCCACGTGCTGGTTACCTTAATCTGACATTATTAGAACCAGAAACATGCCAATTTCCAACAATAATCTGGTTGACAGGTTATATCGTGAACGTAGAATCCAATTATTTTCTACCTACCATATTGAAAATACAGTTTTCTTACTTGAAGGCACTATCCTGAACAACTAATAATTAACAGTCCATAAAAGAACAGTGAAAACAAAATTCTCAATGGTTAAAAAGAGCACACTTAACTGACTATTTAATAAAAAGACACAAAACAAAAGGGATGGGACAACTTATGACAAACATCAACCTCAGGCTCTTTCCCTTGCCAGTTAGGTAATACCATAAATAGGTAGGAGATGAGCTTGAAAGAATTCAGAATGAATTAAGTGCTGGGTCTTGAGAATTAGCATTAACCTTTGAAGATGAACATTTCAACCACACATGTCAAGCCCTGAAATAAAGGAATAATTATTCTGACTGGTATATTATTATGTAAGGTTAAATTTGTTGTCTAATTTATATAATCTTCATAATTTCTATTATTTCTCCATGTCTTTAAAATGAAGAGAATGCAGTCCATAGACTGTTGAGGTTTTGTCTTTTACTGTGCATTGGAATGCTCAGTGTGGGCCCCCAAGCCTGGAGTCTGTAAGTAGATGTTTGACCTTGCCACCACAATATTTCTGACTGGTAAATAAAGATGACAACAGCCAATAGTTGGGCAAAAGAGACATAGGTGAAGTACAAGAGGAGAGAAGAAAAGCCACCATGTGGTTAGGAGTCAAAACACGTGGTCCTGAGGACTGGCCAATTGGAGTTAAGAGTGGCCCAGATAAAACATAGTAACAATAATAACTCAGGATTATAGGTAGGAAAGTAGCCTCTAATACCATAGAGCACAGGGTTTGCCCAGCTCTTGTGCTGTTTAAGGCTTATTGTAAGTATAAAAGGTGGGTGTCATTTTTATCCAAGAACTAAATGGTCAAAGGTGGGGTAGAAACCCCAGGCCGGTATTAAATAATTTCTACAACAGTAAACTGATAACATGAATATTTATGTAAATTATTCTAATGACATTCTTTTTTTTTCTAATGACATTCTTTTAATACAAAACTGGAATCACTCTATCTGATGTTCAGTGAGCATTTAAATGTACACTAATACATGTGGCTATTTACACTCTTTAAGCAGTTCTGAAAGTTTTTATGCTATCTTAAGGTGGTCTTTTTTGAGAGAGAAAAGTATTCAGATATATTGATGAATAAAGTAAACAATCAGTTCTTTATCATGAGAGTCAAATTTCATATTATTAATATTTTTACATAAAACAATATTTTTCTAATTGTTAGTCATGTCTTTAATGCTTTGGGTTTAAAATGACCTGGCAATTTGATAGTCTAGTCCTATTTATAACCCAGTCAGTATTCTAAACTGACACTTAAAAAGCTGAGATTTGTATTACTGAGATGTCAAAGATCTCCAAGGCATATTATAATAGCAACTCCGGATCCTAGCTATGGCTTCCCACAAAATAATCTACTGGAAATACAGAGCAGGAATCTGTATTTTCGTGTGGTCTATAAAGCATCCTCACCCAACCTGACATGTGACATTGAATCTCTGCTTCATAGGAATTGAGGTTGTTGGAGGTTTAAGAACATTAAAATCACAAATAAGGCTGCTACAAACACATGCCCCTGACGCATGGTGGGACACCTTTTGGGTATATGCCCAAGAGTGTTATATCTGGATCTTAGGGTAGACCTATTTTCAATTTCCTGACGAACGTCCAGATTGATTTCCGGAGTGGTTGTACCAGTCTGCAATCCCACCAGCAATGGAGGAGTGTTCCTCCTTCTCCACATCCTAGCCAGCATGTGCTGTTATCTGAGGTTTTGATCTTAGATATTCTGATTAGTGTAAGGTTGAATCTCACGTGCATTTGATTTGCATTTCCCTGATCACTTAGGACTTTGAACATTTCTTTAGGTGCTTCTCAGCCATTTGAGATTCCTCTGTTGTGAAATCTCTGTATAGTTCTATAGCCCAGTTTTTATTTTTTTAATTGGGTTGTTGAGTTTCTTGGCGGTTAACTTCTTGAGTTCTTTATATTTTGGATATTAGCCCTCTATCAGATGTGTGGTTACTGAAGACTTTGTCCCAATCTGTAAGTTGTGGATTTGTCCTACGGGCTATGTCCTTTGCCTTACAAAAGCTTTCCAGTTTCATGAGGTTTCATTTATCAATTTTTGATCTTAGAGCCTGAGCCATTGGAGTTCTGTTTAGGAAATTTCCCCCTGTGCTAATGAGTTTGAGGCTCTTTCCAACTTTCTCTTCTATTAGATTCAGTATATCTGGTTTTATGTTAAGGTCCTTAATCCACTTGGACTTGAGCTTTGCACAAGGTGACAAATACGGATCTATTTTCATTTTTCCACATACAGACTGCCAGTTAGACCAGCACCATTTTTTAAAAAGATTTATTTATTTATTTTATGTGTGAGTACACTGTAGCTGTACAGACGGCCGGCCATAAGTCATCATGTGGCTGCTGGGAATTGAACTCAGGAGGCCCCGCTCGCTCTGCCTCACTTGCTCTGGCCTAATACACTGTAGCTGTCTTCAGATGCACCAGAAGAGGGCGTCAGATCTCATTACATGGTTGTGAGCCACCATGTGGTTGCTGGGATCCGAACTCAGGACTTTTGGAAGAGTAGTCAGTGCGCTTATCTGCTAAGCCACCTTGCCAGCTCCAACCAGCACCATTTATTGAAGATGCTTTCTTTTTTCCATTGTATATTTTTGGCTTCTTTGCCAAAGATCAAATGTCCATTAGTGTGTGGTTAACAATATTTTCATTAAAAAATAAGGAAACAGTTACCTCTCTTCTATTTGGGCTACTCTGCATCCAACATCACAAGGGGATTTGTAGAAGGTTTTCTAAATGTAATATCTCTTGAACACCAGAACCTAGAGAACACCGATCAGTCTGATTGATGTCCAATGATGGAGGAGGCTAGGTGGCTAATGGGCAGGTGGGTACATACAACATAGGTATTGGGACAAAGATAATTTACCTCCTGGGTAAGGTGATGAGGATTTTCACCACAAGACTTGCAAACAATTATAATTAAAAACTTATTAATTGTTCACTTCTGGAATTCTCCATTAAATATTTTCAGACTATACTCAGCTACAGGTAACTAGAACCTTGCAAAGGGAAAATATAGATAAGAGGAAATGGCTACACCACACCAACACATATACACTAGAAGAGGAAAGGGGTAGCATAGCCTAAAATCTCTAGAACACAGCATAAGACACACAGAATGAGCCAGTCACCCAAGCACAAAGACAGATAAACTAGTAAGGAATACAACCTACAACTACATCTCCTTACACACACACACACACACACACACACACACACACACACACACACACACACAAAACTGTGCTGATAAAGAAGGCAGTTTAAGTCAATGGAGGAAAGGCAGGCTTTTAATGAATGTTCACAATAAAACTGGGGTAGCTATTCAGGAAAAGACAAAATTGGTTCTACATATCAAAAAATGGATTAAATGAACTAAGGACATATAAGAAAAATCAAAATTGTTAAAAAATACTAGAAGGCAATGTAAGTGAATTATTCTTTAAACTTATTATATAAACTGGAATTTGTTATTCAAAATTCAACATCAATAAAGATTATATGGTAAAGTAAAAGTATTTCAAGCCAAACAAAATCTCTGATAGCAAACTTGATAAAATTAACACACTGTAAGGGTATCTTTGTACCACATGGCACCGATGAAGTGCTGGGGTCAGAATGTATTTGGGGCATGAGTTAACTGAGAATGGATGTGCAACCCCTGGTCAGCACGTAAGTAGCCTGAGTAAGCCTGAGTAATAAGAACAAGGAGAACACTGGGAAATGGCACTTAGGAAATAACAAACATGGAGAAGAAGACAGCTTTTCTGTTAAGAAGAATACTGAGTAATAAATAGAAAAGACTGGAAAAGTCACTCCTGTGCAAACACTAGAGTAATAATTTTATAAAATTTCCTGATGAGTTATAAAGTTCATAGTTGAAATATACTTAGGAAAAGAAAACATTACATAGCTATAAAACTATATGTCCCAATGTATTTTACTAACCTAACCTAAATATTTAAAATAATACTAATGTGGGTTTGGAGTATAGCTCAGTACTACTATAGGCACTAAGCATGCAAAAAGCCCACCAACCAAACAAGTACACCTACACAATGAAATAACTCAGCATACAGCACCTCCAAAGGGTGATCCAAGAAACGGCACAATAAGAAGTATCAGTAACAAAACAGGATACCCTGGACACTCCATAGTGAATAGATCCCATCACTTCTCCAACAATCTTGTTCACAATGTGTAACCACACTCTAATGTAAGAGCAGACCAATAGAACAGAAGAATACTCTGCTTCTTGAAAATGTTCAGATCATGAATGGTCAGGAGGTACTAAAGGTTTAGCAGAGACAGAAAGAGACAGCCATGACAAGGCCATACTCTACCAGCCAGTGTGGTAGCCTTGACTGCACTTCTGAAAAGAAACTGGGATTAGTGGCAAGGAAGATGGAATCAAATAAGGCTGTGAAGGAATTGTGGCAGGATTATTTACAGGTTTTTATAACTGTCATATGAGATATTGACATTAGAGAGAGCGGAATAACATCTGAGAACTCTATACCAGTTGCAGACATTTTTGTTACAATCAAGTGAATTCTAAGAAACCTCTGGTAAAACGGATGCAACTGTTAAAAGTACTGTCACTATGGCGACATCCCGCTGTTAGAGTGAATCAGGTTATGCATTTAAACCAGTTATTATATTTATGTCATATCTCAATAGTGCCAAAAATTTTGCTGTTAACTAAAGTTTTGTTTTTTAAAGTGTTGGGTTAGAACAATAGAAGCAGAATGAAAAAGAGATACCAAATAGGGATGGTTCTGTGTGACCTTACCAGGTTAATTAGTTGTGTATGAACCACATCTTCTACCAAAACTGCAGTTTCATGGAGAGGCCTCCTAGCATCACCTAAAGAAAACCTGCAGGAAAAATAAAACACACCACTCTTAAGGATGCAGACCAGGGACAGCAAACGATTAATATATACTTCTCATTGTAAGGATCAGCTGTATAAAAGAGGCAATAAATTGCTCTCTCAAACAATCTGACAGTATACACTTACTTCTACACTAAGAAAATAAATGCCTTGTTTATAAAGTGTAACTTACCAAGAAAGCATATTATTATCTGCAGTCCTTATTTACAGAGTATGTTAAAAGGTGATATACTCTGTCAAAATGCAACATACAACTTGACTTCTCAATACACACAGTGTGAAGCTCACAATTTTCCTCCAGTGGCTCACAGTCATTACTCCAGCTCCAGAGCCTCTAACACCTCCAGCCTCTGATGGCATCTGTACTCTTAGGTTGACACCCACAATAGATAAACATGCATACACTTAATATTTAAAAAATGATAAAAAATATTGGGAAAAATATTGGATAAAAAAATGGAAAATACTACCAACCACAGCACAATATGAGCATCAAATATCTATGTAACAAATCTACAACCAAATATAGGAGCAGAGCAACAGTAATATAAGATATGAGTATGTAATGCAAGAACATGGAAAATTACTTAAATATGAAAATGGTATCATTTATGATCTCCAACTACATACAAACAGAGTATAAAGAATGGTTTATAGTTTTTGTTTACAGCATCTGTGTATTAGATAAGCAGAATCTTACCCTCTTAAAGAACCCCTGAAAGTGCACAATGAACTGAAGTCTTACTTAAAGCCGTGTTAACAGAAGAGAAGACTATTCAAGAACGATAGATGAAAAGAATGACTTTCACTTGAGGACAGAACAGTGACCTTTAGGTTTGTATTTAAGGCATATACTTAACTCACAAAAACCTGCAACCTGGAGTAAACGAGCATAGATTTCAGGTATAGGAAAGAATGCACAGATCCCATAAAAGACAGGAAATATATCTGAAAAACCAAAATAAAGGCAAGAAACCAGTCCCAATAGTCCTGATACTTATCATGAGAATTAGGAAACCATCCATCCAATGCCCCTTACCCACCAAGTCCTACCACAGAAAAGATCAAAGAAAAGAATCTTTCATAAGAATTCATCAGTACTTGGTGTACAAGGCTGTACATTTACCAGTACAAGGCTG
Organism: Mastomys coucha; assembly: GCF_008632895.1. Classification (NCBI taxonomy): domain Eukaryota; kingdom Metazoa; phylum Chordata; class Mammalia; order Rodentia; family Muridae; genus Mastomys; species Mastomys coucha. The sequence goes on along the minus strand of NW_022196909.1, from coordinate 59,539,273 downwards.
TAATCCCAGTGCTCAAAAAGTAGAAGCAGAGGGATCACTCAATTTCAAGGCCAGCATGGGCTAGAGACTGAGGTCAATGTCAGTCTGGGCTATACACAGAAAACTTGTCTCAAACAAAACAATAAAAACAAAACACACAAACAAAACAACAACAACAAGAAGAAAAGAATGGTAAGACTGCCAGAAGTTGTTAGCAACAAATTTCATCTTATGATGGCAGAACATTTGTTCTCCCTTTCTAGACAGAAAGATAATGAGTAGAGCCAAAAATTCATCTATTTTGATTGGTATTTACACTACTCTCAGGAACCTGGTATCATCCCTTTAAGAGCATGTTAGTCATACTATTGATACTATTCCCATGAATAATATATCAAGGACCATTACTACATATACCACCAAGGAAATCATCATGAATGAGATAGCAGGACAGAAAACCACAGAATAAGACCTACACACACCAAAATCATTAAACAATAATTAAGTATTAACTATATGGTTCACGCTCTAGGACATACCTATAATCCCAGAACAAAGACTGCAAATACAAATGCAAGTAAAAGGGCACCCTGGGCTACGTAGGAGATCACTCATCTCATTTAAATATTTGTTTCTAAATTTCCACACCTGGATTAGAAAGAGAGGAGAGCTGAATACACTGGAATTGATAAGCTATGAAGAAAAGACAGCAGAGTGGTAAAGCGTTTTGATAGTTTCTGGCAGACAGCTGAGCCAGTGACCAAAGAACTCTAGGTACATGAGTAGATCTGCTCCTGATATGGCCAAGAACCAAGTCTCGGAGATGAGAACCAGAAGGTTTGGGGTGGAAATGTGTGTCCCAGGATGCTGAGTTACTTTCAGTAGTTACCCTGGCTATATATGTTAAGGCACTCAATGTCCTGCCTTATGCTGATGCTGTGTTTAACAAGTTTTTGTAATCTGGAGTCTTTTTTTTCCATAGCTCTGATCCTTTGGGACATTACCCTAGATGAATTCTGTCTCCTCCACCATGTTTCCTTCTTACCTTCTAGGCCCTCAGTTGACTATATTCTTATAGGTTGCATGTCACTATACTTCCTGCAGATTCCTCGCAAATGGAATGAGAATGAATAAACAGGCAACAGTCCTAGCATGTAACCTAGCCCATCAATCTGGCACTGGACAGAAGATGCAAAACACAAGCACCACATGATTCACCCAGCATCTTCTGAGAGACCATGAGACCGAATGCCCACTGTTCACAGGGGTAGAAGGGGAAGTCTAGACTTGATCAGTCATTTAAGGTAATTAAAGTCACAATTTCACTCTTCAATTTTGATGTTTTTAGGATTCACAATTTTATCTTTTTCTCAGAGGAAGACATAAACTTGATTAACAAAATATTTTTGATAGTCAAGGCAATGATTAAACCATTCTATCAGACCAAAAATCTAAGACAAAATATTTCCTTGTAATAAATGTTTCTCTTGCTTGCTTGACATGTTAAGATTCATCTCTTGGTTATAACAAGTCATGAGTCAAATGTTCTCATATATTCTCATATACTCAAATGTTCTCATATATATTAGTAATACATGCTATGGTGGTTTAAAAATAAATAGGTATGGTCCCCATAGATTCATGTATTTGAATACTTGGCCATGGAAATGTCACTATTAGGAGGTGTGGCATTATTGGAGAAGGAGTGGCTTTGTTCGAGGAAGTGTGTCAGTGTGGAAGTAAGGCTTTGAGGTCTTAAATGATCAAGCTATATCCATATATATATATATATGTGTATATATATATGTGTATATATGTATGTGTATATATATATATATGTATATATATATATATACATATATATATATATATTGCCCTGTTGCCTGCAGATCAAGTTGGAGAACCCTCAGCTCCTCCAGCATTTTGTCTGCCTGCAGGCTGCCATGCTACCCACCATAATGATAGTGGACTCAACCTCCGATTTATAAGTCAGCACCAATTAAATTTTTTCCTTTATGCAAGTTGCCTTGGTCATGGTGTCTCTTCATAGCAATGGAAACCTTAACTAAGACAACACCATGCAACTACAACAAAATCAATATTGTCTAAACAATCTGTAGGGTTGGTAGTACAGTTCACTGACAGAATAGGTGCCTACCAAATTCAGGCTACAGGACTGCAAATTACAAGCAAAATATCCTGCCAAAATGTAACTATATATGAACCAGGTATCAGAGAGAATCATGAAAATTAGCAGTTACTATGGGAAAAGCAAGACAAAGTAACACATGATTTAGATGTTACACAGATAGAAGGGTGCACTATCAGACCTTTACTTAATCATATGAATGTACACAGATGACAAGTATCCTTGTAATACTTCCTTGATTTTTCTGAAAACAATTTATTCTTCAATTAAATGAATTTGGAAATATCTCAGTATTACTGTCTACGACTGAAATGTAAGTTACCCTATCAGATGCTCTGAGACGTTCTCCAAGAAAGAAATTTGATCACCAATGTACTTGCCATTACAAGATTATTTTCTACGCTGTGTTAATTACACAATACTGCACATCAATTCAGGAACATTAACTGGAGGAAAAGACTCCAGATGACTTAAAGCCTTTGGTAAAATGATTCCAAATATACTCCAGCCTAAGATGCAGGAACTTCAAAGCCATGTTCTTCAGTTTTAAACAAAGATGATGGTCATAATGAGAACAAACAATGGGGCTTTTAAAGAATTTGTTTACACATTCAAAAGATACTTTTTTGTGGGTCTATATCAAGCACTTGTTTTCTTAAAAACTGGGTAACTGATTTTTCTGATTAATAAACTAGTGACTGATTTTTCAGTCACTGTGGTATTAAGCAGCCACTGCTCCAAGTCAACCAGGAAGGATTCCTTTCAATAAACACATCTGTGAACAATGAACAGTGTATCTTCTCAGAGACTCTTCTATAGAGGATGTCAACCTCCATAAAACCAATCCAGGACCTCCAAACTCTCTCACAACAGGAGACTCGGCATTTTCACCTCTAAGAAACTTTCTACACATATGCTCCTGGTAAAAAGCAATGGTTCCGATTTCCCCATTTATTTTCTGTGTTGAAAGATCTCAGTATTTCTGATACAGTGTTTTTCAAAGGTTGCTCTCCTAAACATAAGCATCCCAATCACTCTCCTTTCATTTTTACCCCTGCAATATTTTTAACCCAGAGACAAATTCAAAGACCTGTACAATGGACACTTACATATATCCTACAAGAGATATCTTGACTGCATCTTAGTGCCTGTGCTCTCTTTGTCCCTCAAATTCATACTTTACACACACATCCTTCTCAATGTCTATTTTCCTTTAAGCCACACATATTCATTGAACGATTTGCATGTGAGGGCATTACTGCATATGCTGAGTCATGGAAACCTATTTCTCTCTAAGCTGCCATTACTGATCCTGTCATCTACCTCTAGGGGAAATGCTCTGTATTTAAGTAGTATTTTGTTTCTTTTGTGATTTCCAAACATCAAGCTTAGTTGAAAATATGAAGTCCTACTTTCAAAATTATGAAGCATTGTTTTTAAAAGTTTTGTTTTATTTGCTAAGGGATATCTTTAAGAAAACCCAGCTCAGGCTGGAGAGATGGCTCAGCCGTTAAAGGCTAGGCTCACAACCAAAAATATAAGAAAACCCAGCTCATTATATTATTTACATAGTCTGCAAACTTGATTGTTTAAAGTACACAATTTTGTGACTTTTAAGTAAACTTACAGAGTAGTGTGCTCATCTATAAAATCTACTTTTAGGACTTTCTCTAGTACCCCAAAACTTTATATCCCTTGACAATAACCCCTAAACTCATCCCCGACTCAGGGCAAACTATGAAAAGACCTAGTTGAGGTCACCAGATGTCAGGTTTCCCTTCCGAGTTCAACATTCCTCACTTCTTAGTATGTAAGTCTGTTGTACAGCCATTTCCTCAGCATTGAAACAGGCCTTCCTAAAGTGAGAAGAGAGGATGCAGTATATAACCAGGGCAAATGACCTGAGAGTGTGAGAAGATTCACAGGCTATATAAGCAGACAAGCCTTAAGGCTCGAGTCCTAGTATTGTGCAGAGGGTGCTGGAGAGTCCTTTTCTTGGGCAATTACAGATACTGCTGCCTTGGACCTCAGTAAGCTCTCAAGTTCAGCAGTCTAGACTCAGTGAATTATTTCTTTGCCCTGTAGTCAGCTCCCTTTCTAGAGGGAACATACATCTTTTTTATCTCCTTAAGTAAATGCCTTAGCCTTGGGAAGATTTTTCCAAAGACCACCATGGTAATTTTCAGCTTAAAAACAGTAATCCCAGCTCTGACACTGGGACTCAGGTGAGATCACCATTTTCTCCTCACTGACTGTCTAAGGCAGGACTAGCTGGGAGGCACAGGCCATAAAAACAGCAATGCAGCTGGGACAGGATTTTTCTACCTCCATCTACAACTAGGAGGGACAGTGGATCCAGGGAGTGTTCTGACCCCAGGACTCAGGAGGGAGGGCTGATCCACAGCCCTTTGCATATGGGTCTTACCAGAGGAGAGCTGATCTCCCAGAAGTGCTGACACAGGCTTACAGATTCACAGGAGGAACAAGGTCCAGCCAGGGACAGCAAGAACATCTAACACCAGAGATCAACAGATGGCAAAAGACAAACGCGAGAATCTTACCAACAGAAACCAAGACTACTTGGCATCCTCAGACCCTAGTACTTCTACCACAGCAAGTCCTGGATACCTCAAAACACCAGAAAAGCAAGATTTGGGTCTAAAATCATATCTCAAGATGGTGATAGAGGAATTTAAGAAGGACATAAATAACTCCCTTAAAAAAATACAGGAGAACACAGGTAAATAGGTACAAGCCCTTAAAGAGGAAACACAAAAATCCCTTAAAGAATTACAGGAGAACATGAATAAACAAGTAGAAGCCCTTAAAGAGGAAACACAAAAATCCCTTAAAGAATTACAGGAAGGCACAACCAAACAGGTGAAGGAATTGAACAAAACCATCCAGGACCTAAAAATGGAAGTAGAAACAATTAAGAAATCATAAAGAGAGACAACTCTGGAGATAGAAAACATAGGAAAGAAGTCAGGAACCATAAATGTAAGCATAACCAACAGAATACAAGAGATAGAAGAAAGAATCTCAGGTGTAGAAGATATCATAGAAAACATTGATACAACTGTGGAAGAAAATGCAAATGGAAAAGTCTCCTAACCAAAACATCCAGGAAATCCAGGGCACAATGAGAAGACCAAACCTAAGGATAATAGGTATAGAAGAGAGTGAGAAGACTCACAACTTAAAGGGCCAGTAAATATCTTCAACAAAATTATAGAAGAAAACTTTCATACCCTAAAAAAAGAGATGCTCATGAACATACAAGAAGCCTACAGAACCCCAAATAGTTTGGACCAGAAAAGAAATTCCTCCCTTCACATAATAGTCAAAACACCAAATGCACTAAACAAAGAAAGAATATTAAAAGTGAAGGCAAAAGATCAAGAAACATATAAAGGCAGACCTATCAGAATTACACCAGAGTATGAAAGCCAGAAGATCCTGGGTTGATGTCATATAGACCCTAAGAGAACACAAATGCCAGCTAGGGCTACTACACCCAGCAAAACTCTCAATTATCATAGATGGAGAAAACAAGATATTCCATATCAAAACTAAATTTACACAAAATCTTTCCATAAATCCAGCCCTTCAAATGATAATAAATGGAAAACTCCAACACAAGGAGGGAAACTACATCCTAGAAAAAGCAAGAAAGTAATCTTCTAACAAAACTAAAAGAAGATAGTGACGTGAACAGAATTCCAACTCTAACAACAAAAATAGTGGGAAGCAACAATTACTTTTCCTTAATATCTATTAATATCAATTGACTCAATTCCCCAATAAAAAGACATAGACTATCAGACTGGGTACATAAACAGGACCCAACATTTTGTTGCATACAGGAAACCCACCTCAGTGACAAAGACAGACATTACCTCAGAATAAAAGGCTGGAAAACAATTTTCCAAGCAAATGGTCCCAAGAAACAGGCTGGAGTAGGCATTCTAATATTGAATAAAAAAGACTTTCACCCTAAAGTGATCAAAAAAGATAAGGAGGGGCACTTCATATTCATCAAAGGTAAGATCTACCAAGGTGAACTCTCAATTCTGAACCTTTACGCTCCAAATGTAAGGGCATCTACATTCATAAAAGAAACTTTACTAAAGCTCAAAGCACACATAGCACCACATACAATAATAGTAGGAAACTTCAACACCCCACTCTCTGCAATGGACAGATCATGGAAACAGAAACTAAACAAAGACCCAATAAGGCAAACAGAAGTTATGGAACAGATGGATTTAACAGATATCTATAGAACTTTTTAACCTCAAAAAAAAAAAAAAAAAAAAAAAAAAAAAAAAAAAAAAAGATATACCTTCTTCTCAGCACCTCATAGTACCTTCTCCAAAATTGACCATATAATCGGTCACAAATCAGGCCTCAACAGATACAAGAAGATTGAAATAATTCCTTGCATACTATCAGATCACCATGGACTAGACTAAGGCTGCTCTTCAATAACAACATAAACAATAGAAAGCCCACATACACATGGAAGCTTAAAAACACTCTACTCAATGGTAACTTGGTCAAGGAAGAAATAAAGAAAGAAATTAAAGACCTTCTAGAGTTTAATGAAAATGAAGCCACAACATACCCAAACTTATGGGACACAAAGAAAGCAGTCCTAAGAGGAAAACTCATAGCTCTAAGTGCCTCTACAAAGAAACTGGGAAGAGCATACACCAGCAATTTGACAGCACATCTGAAAGCTCTAGAACAAAAAGAAGCAAATTCATACAAGAGGAGTCGAAGGCAGGAAATAATCAAACTTGGGGCTGAAATCAACCAAATGGAAACAAAAGAACTATACAAAGACTGCACCAAACCGGGACCTGATTCGTTGAGAAAATCAACAAAATAGACAAACCCTTAGCCAGATTAACTAGAGGGCACAGAGACAGTATCCTAATTAACAAGATTGGAAATGAAAAGGGAGACATAACAACAGAAACTGAGGAAATCCAAAAAATCATAAGATCCTACTACAAAAGCCTATACTCAACAAAACTGGAAAACCTGGATGAAATGGACAATTTTCTAGACAGATACCAGGTACCATCGTGAAATCAAGATCAGATCAATGATCTAAACAGTCCCATATCTGCTAAGGAAATAGAAACAGTCATTGACACTTTCCCAACCAAAAAAAGCCTAGGACGAGATGGGTTTAGTGCAGAGTTTTATCAGGCCTTCAAAGAAGACCTAATACCAATACTCCTCAAACTATTCCACAAAATAGAAACAGAAGGTACTCTAACCAATTCGTTCTATGAAGCCACAATTACTCAGATACCTAAGCCACACAAAGATGTAATGAAGAAAGAAAACTTCAGACCAATTTCCCTTATGAATATCAATGCAAAAATACTCAATAAAATTCTTGCAAACCAAATCCAAGAACACATCAAAACGATCATCCATCATGATCAAGTAGGCTTCATCCCAGGGATGCAGGGATGGTTTAATATATGGAAATCCATCAACATAATTCACTATATAAACAAACTCAAAGAAAAAAAACCATATAATCATCTCATTAGATGCTGAGAAAGCATTTGACAAAATCTAACACCCCTTCATGACAAAAGTCTTGGAAAGATCAGGAATTCAAGGCCCATACTTAAACAGAAAAAGCAATATATAGCAAACCAATACCCAACATCAAACTAAATGGAGAGAAACTTGAAGCAATCTCACTAAAATCAGGAACTAGACAAGGCTGCCCACTCTCTCCCTACCTATTCAATACTGTACTTGAAGTCCTAGCCAGAGCAATTAGACAACAAAAGGAGTTCAAAGGGATACAAATTGGAAAGCAAGAAGTCAAATTATCACAATTTACTGATGATATGATAGTATACTTAAGTGACCCCAAAAATTCCACCAGAGAACTCCTAAACCTGATAAATAACTTCAGCAAAGTGGCTGGATATGAAATTAACTCAAGCAAATCAGTGGCCTTCCTCTATACAAAGACTTAGAAAGAGCTATTTGCAAATTCATCTGGAATAACAAAAAATCAAGGATAGCTAAAACTATTCTCAACAATAAAAGGACCTCTGGTGGAATCGCCATCCCTGACCTTAAGCTATACTACAGAGTAATTGAGATTAAAACTGCATCTTATTGGTACAGTGACAGGCAGGTGGATCAATGGAATAGAATTGAAGACCCAGTAATGAACCTACACACCTATGGTCACTTGATCTTTGACAAAGGAACAAACACCATCCAGTGGAAAAAGACAAGTATTTTCAACAACTGGTGCTGGCTCAACTGGTGGTAAGCATGTAGAAGAATGCAGATCGATCCATTCTTATCTACCTGTACAAAGCTCAAGTCCAAGTGGATCAATGACCTCCACATAAAACCAGATACACTGAAACTAATAGAAGAGAAAGTGGGGAAGAGCCTCGAGCACATGGGCACAGGGGAAAATTTCCTAAACAGAACACCAATAGCTTATGAGCTATGATCAAAAATTGACAAATGAGACCTCATAAAATTACAAAGCTTCTGTAAGGCAAACGACACTGTCAATAGGACAAAACAGCCATCAACAGATTGGGAAAAGATCTTTACCAATCCTATATCTGATAAAGGGCTAATATCCAATATATACAAAAACTCAAGAAGGTAGACTCCAGAGAACCAAATAACCCTATTAAAAAATGGGGTACAGAGCTAAACAAAGAATTCTCAACTGAGGACTATTGAATGGCTGAGAAGCACCTAAAGAAATGGTCAACATCCTTAGTCATCAAGGAAATGCAAATCCAAATAACCCTGAGATTCCACCTCACACTAGTCAGAATGGCTAAGATCAAAAATTCAGGTGACAGCAAGCAGAGAGGAGAAGGCTGTGAAGAAAGAGGAACATTCCTTCGTTGCTGGTGGGATTGCAAGCTGGTACAACCACTCTGGAAATCAGTTTGGTGGTTCCTCCGGAAAGTAGACATAGTATTACCAGAGGACCCAGCTATAACACTCTTGGGCATATACCCAGAAGATGCTCCAAAATGTAATAAGGACACATGCTCTACTATGTTCATAGCAGCCTTATTTATAATAGCCAGAAACGGAAAACAACCCAGATGTCCCTCAACAGAGGCATGTATACAGAAAATGTGACATTTACACAATGGAGTACTATTCAGCTATTAAAAACAATGAATTTATGAAATTCTTAGGGAAATAGATGGACCTGGAGAATATCATCCTGAGTGAGGTAACCTAATCACAAAAGAAAACACATGGTATGCACTCTCTGATAAGTGGATATTAGCCCAGAAGCTTGGAATACCCAAAATACAATCCACAAACCACAAAAAAAAAAAAAAAAAAAAAAAAAAAAAAAAAAAAAAAAAAAAAAAAAAAAAAAAACTCAAGAAGAAGAAAGAACAAAGTGTAGACACTTCGTTACTTCTTAAAAGGGGAGAAATATCCATGGAAGGAGTTGCAGAGACAAATGATGGAGCAGAGACTGAAGGAAGGACCATCCAGAGACTGCTCCACCTGGGAATCCTTCCATATTCAATCATCAAATCCAGACACTATTGTGGATGCCAGCAAGTACTAGATGACAACAGCCTGATATAGCTGTCTCCTGAGAGGCTCTGCCAGTGCCTGACTAATACAGAAGTGGAGGCTTGCAGCCATCCATTGGACTGAGCACAGGGTCCCCAACAAAGGAGCTACAGAAAGGACCCAAGGAGCTGAAGGGTTTGCAGCCCCTTAGGACAAACAACAATGTGAACTAACTAATACCCTCAGAGCTCCCAGGCACTAAACCACCAATCAAGTAGTACACATTGGGGGACTCATGGCTCCAGCAGCATGTGTATAGCAGAGCATGGCCTAATTGGTCATCAATGGGAGGAAAGACCCTTGGTCCTGTGAAGGTTCTATGCCTCAGTGCAGGGGAATGCCAGGGCCAGGAAGTGGGAGAGGGTGGGTTGGTGAGCAGGGGAACGGGGGGGAGGGAACACGTTATTTTATTTTATTTTATTTTTTTCTTTTTTTTTTAGAGGGGAAACTGGGAAAGGAGATACGATTTGACATGTAAATAAAGAAAATAGCTAATAAAAACAAAACAAAACAAAACAGTAATCCCAGCACTTGGGAGGCAGAGGCAGGTGGATTTCTGAGTTTGAGGCCAGCCTGGTCTACAGAGTGAGCTCCAGAGAAACCTTGTCTTGAAAAACAAAAACAAACAAACAAACAAAAAACAAAAAACAAAAACAAAAAACAAAACAATCCAAAAAACAAAACAAAACAAAAGTATAGTATTCGTTTGTCTATATTTAAAGGCCTAAGTTATGATTTGAGTAGAAAAGTTATCAGGTTTTTTTTTCGTTTTGTTTTGGTTTGGTTTTTGTTTTTTTGAGACAGGGTTTCTCTGTGTAGCCCTGACTGTCCTGGACTCACTCTGTAGACCAGGCTGGCCTTGAACTCAGAAATCCTCCTGCCTCTGCCTTCCAAGTGCTGGGATTAAAGGCATGGGCCGCCACTACCAGGCCAAATTATCAGTTTTTAATAAATAAACAAAAGAAACAAAGCAGCCCTCTAACCTACATGGTGAACAAGTCAAATATAGACAACAGATGGCACAATCAACATTTCTGAGGACTGTCAAGAGCTGAACTAGTTTCAGATCTGTCTTTGAGCTAATTTGCCATCTTGTCCAGAAGAATATCATGTCATATGACATGGACTATCCTGCTGAAATGTCTACCCTGTTCCATAGCATTACCCCATACACAAACTATCTTATGCACTGCAAATGCATTTAAGTCCCTTAATAATTAAAGATCCAGAGTTTTCTTGAGAAAACTGTTTCAAGTGTTTATTGGGTGTGGTGGTGCATACCTTTAATCCCAGTGCTCAGGAGGCAAGGGCAGAGTTCAAGTTAGAGGGGGTCTACATTAAGACCTTGTCTCAAAATAAATGAAAAAATTGTAAAATATTGTAATAACTGAGCAGTTTTAAAAGTGTTTCCTGACTAAACTCATCCTTCCACATTTTTAGAAGCAAAGCAAAATTATGCCCAAAGCCTAACTTACTTCTTACTAAAAAAATACCAGATAAAAATTTATATCACTATTTAATTAATAAGAATCTTATGCCTAGTTTTTCTCCTGAGAATTATATTCACAGAAGCCAAAGTATTAGTCCAGCACAATGCAAGAGCGTGTAAATAAAAACATAGATAAACACTGCAAAGTCATGGTAGAATCACCAAAGATATGTGAAAATTAATTGTGCAAATATCTGTGACTGCCAAAAGGAAAATACATAACATATTCCAGTTGTACTACATAATATACTCCATTTGTTTATTCAGAAAAGGATTCAATTTAAACCATGAGGCATACAAGGCAACTATCTTTATAGACTATGTAAACTAGACAATAATCAGTGACTTTTGTTCAGAGAGAATAAAGAAAACATTTATCTCTAGTCTCAACAATATTCCTCAAATCAAAGTGGAATTTAGAATACCCAGAAAAATATACAGTTTCAATTTATTCTCCAGAATATGTATAAAAAAGTGATGACATGAGAAAGATGTTAAGATGTAATTATATGTTATGATTCTATTGAGAATAAACACATAGCATACATTAAATGATCTTTTGGGTTCACTTTAGATTATAGACCAGAATTTCAAATTTTGGTATGTATAAATAACTTTTTATACAAGTCTACACAAACTATCATTATAAATCACATATTAAAATGTCCCATTGAAAGCTTCATCTGTACTTCAACCATGAACATATGAGGGCATAGAAGTATACTAAAAATACCAATACAAGGTATTGTCTCTTGGTATCTGCAGAGTACTAGTTGGAGGTTTCACAGACACAATTAAAGTCCTTATGTAAGAGAGGACAATATTTGCACAAAACCTCAACATACCATATTGTGACATTAGCTCCTACCAAATGAATGCTACATAAGGAGTTATTATATAGTGCTGTTTAGGAACTGATGGGCAGAGTCTAAAGATAAACCAGCAGACTACATGTATAAGCATCACCAGAGATACCAACTTTGAGGTAACAAACATAGGAAATCAAAATGTGGGTGAGAACGTATACTATTACTTCCTTTATCATAATTATTAATAGCATTTATTCTTTCCATTCCATGTCTAGATTGTGCAAGGCTATGTATTCAATGGAGAGCATCAGTGGGACTTCCATTCCCAGTATACTTACTACAAGCTCTAAAATTTAACCTATTTTATACTACAGTGTTTCACCAAACCCTTAGACATTTAGGCTATTTCAGCTTCTACCATGAGAAAACTGAAAGAGGTAAAAGATGATATGAGCAAAACCCAAACTGAGTGCCTACAGTAGGCTTCTGGATGACTTTTTGACAACTAAATATGAGCCATGCAGAAGGGCCAATCTTGTGTAACAAACACTGCAGCTGAACTCATGAAGGTAAGAGGGAAAAAGGACTGGAGGCCAATGTGGCTCACATTATTAACCATGGACAGGAATCTAAATAAGGTAAAGAGCTATCTCTCAGGTCAAACATAAAAAAAAAAAATGGCTTATTTCTACTCATTTGTGTTTAGGGTTGGAGAGACAGCTCAACAGTTACCAGGCAAGTAGCAAGCCTGAGGGTAGATGTGAGCATCTGCAGCACCCTCTAATCCCAGCCCTAGGGGAAACAAAAGGGTCCTGGGGCAAACTAGGTAGTTAGACTGAGATTAACAAGAGAGCTCTGTATTCGAAGAAAGGTGGAGAACAATCAAAGAAGAGACAGCCTGGGTTAACCTCAGGCTTACACATTTGCACACCACATACAAATCAAAAACTCCAAGTGGTTGTATGTTTACTACATGAAATTCATCTTGTTTTTTAAAAGTCTTAGGAACACATGGCTCAGCATTTAAGAGCACTGACTGCTCTTCCAGAGGTCCTGAGTTCAATTCCCAGCAAACACATGTTGGCTCACAACCATCTGTAAAGGGTTCCAATGACCTTTTCTGGTGTGTCTGAGACAGCTATGGTGTACTCACATACATAAAATAAATAAAACCTTTAAAAAAGTCAAATTGTGCAATTAAAGAATCATGGCTCGATTATATGTAAAACCTATAGACACTTAAAAGAAAACCAGAGTTGACGAATGTGGGTAGAGAGGTAAATGTGAAATGGGGCCAGAGTTGGAGTGACTACAATCTCTCACGTGGAGCTTGAGACTAGCAGCACCCAGTGGGTGCAAGTCAGAAGGAAGGGCATGTAAGAAAGACATGACTATGTTTAGACAACCTGCTAATAGTGAAATTTTCCCTAGTTAAAAATACCTATTAGTCACATTTAATGGTAGTTCATCTTATAAACCCACCACTCAGAAAGCTAAAATAAGAGAATTACTATGAGGTCAAGATTTAGCCTGGGCTGCATAGTAAGTCTAGGCAAGCTTTAGCTACATAGTAATATTTTTCTCAAAGCAAACAAAAAAACAATTAAGCCAGTCCCTGGTGGAGCACACCTTTAATTCCAGCCTTGAGAGACAAGGCAGGACCCTGAGCCAGGGATATACAGAGAAACCCTGTCTCAAAAACAAAACAACAAAAAAAAGCCCAAATATCTATACATACACACACCCACATGCACACACACACCCATGCGTATACATACCCACACACACACCCATGCACGCACCCACATACACACACCCACGCAAGCACACACCCAAATGCACACACACACACACACACACACACGCGTGCATACACACTATTAATGGGGCTTGAGAGATGGCTCATCAGTTCAAAGTGTTTGCTGCTCTGCCATTTCTTAGCAAAGACTCTGGGGATCTGACACTCTCTCTCAACCTCTTTAGGACACTTGGGCATATGTGCAATTCTCTCCCCCCTCCCCCATACATACACATTTTTTTAAATTACCTTAAAAAAAAAAAAACACTTAATTGCAGAAATTCTAAAACAGGTAAACAACATTGCCAAAAGATGTATGATAATATAAGCATTATAGAGATTAAACTTTTGGCTAGGAAGTGAGTTAATTAGGTATATGAATATGATTATATGACTATAATTTTCTTTGCAGCTTAATACATCAATACCTTTCCTATTCCATATGTAGGCAGAAAAAGGTCTCAGAAGAGGTCACAACTGAGGGAGTAAGTAAAGCCTCCGTCCTGTCAACAGCTGGTTAGAGGCTGCTCCCTTACCCTTTTCAGAGTAAAACACTTGTTCAACTCTGATGGAACAAGTGTGGCCTTATGCCCTGGAGCTGAGAAGTATCCAGGACATGCCTGAGTGTAAACAATTTGTCTTTCTTATTTATATAGAACCAGGGTATCACCCCACCTCCAATCTTTCTGCTCTGGAACCTCCTCCTCCTCACCTGCTTTCCATACTTCCAAAGCCAATGCATTAATTTAGGTGGTGCCCAAGCATCTTTGATAGCCACATAACTGAAAACAGAGTCTAATATTTCCTATTAAATTAATTGTCCATAACCTGTTATTCCATCCTACACTAAATGCACACAGCTCATCTCTACTTACTGATTTTCCTTTGCAAAGTCTTAGTTAAAAAAATGAAGCAAGCAAGCAAGCAAGCAAGCAAGCAGGGCAGTGGTGGTGCATACCATTAATCCCAACACTTGTGAAGCAGAGGCAAGTGTATATCTGAGTTCAAGGCCAGCCTGCTCTGAAAAGAGAGTTCCAGGACAGCCAGGACTACACAGAGAAATGCTATCTCAAACCAAACCAAAACAAACCAAAACAAAACAAACCAAAACAAAACAGTAACAACAACAACAAAGTTAAAAATGAGGTTTCCTTTTCAAAACCAAAGTAATAAGTGTGCTAGAGTAAAGAAATCACATGCTCTAGCAAGTAAGAAGAAGAGCAGGCATCATCAATGCTTCCTGCTACTATATTTTCACACAGGTGTCACTTTTACCAGGCTGCTAAAACAAAATAGCCTACAATAATCTGTTCCAGACATTGGGTCATGGGGGGATGAGGAACAGCAAGAAAGAAAATGCTGTCTGTAATATTCATTACATGTTATAAGAATAACACACAACAGAAAAATTACTGGCTTAATTCAGTGTAAGTATTTCAAATTTCTTAAAGTCACATAGGACTTAAATAGCTTTTTAAAAAGTGCAACTTAATAATGATTTTATAGTACCATTAGAATAAGGACAAAGATTTTATATGATATTGATTTAAATGTCTCTCTCTTAATTTGCGTTCCATGGGAACAGTGGGCTCTACAGGAGCAGAAATCACCTTACACATTTGCCTGGCACCCAGCTTTATCAGCAGCACTTGAGAACAAACATTTTAATAGTAAATCTGTTCTGAATGCCAACTCTACCAACAGAGATGCTCACTGCATTGTATAAGCTTTGGGTATACTCAATTTTAGTATGTGACATTTTCATTTATTTCCAAGGTTATTGTTTAAAGTTAATAAGATGGGGGCTTGGGGGGGGGAGATCCCTGGGGAAAGTCCCTGGTACCCACTCCCTGATACAGACCTACGACAAATTAACCGCTGTGGAGAAAAGAATTATTCTTCCCCAGTGATAAGAAGTGACTGTTCGATACCAAGTGGTCAATCCTAAAAACATACACATGAAACAACAGTGAACAGACTAACAAGGTTTGTGTGTGTGTGTGTGTGTGTGTGTGTGTTTGTATAAATGTAACAATAATAATTAAAGAAAAAGAGAACAGGAATCTGAGAGGGGAAGCCTTTAGAGGGTCTGAAGGGAGGGGGTATGACATAATTACTATAAATGAAAACAAAATATATTAAAAAATAAAATTAATTTAAAAAGTGGATTTGGGGCTGTACGCAATGGTGATGTAATATAAATGCAAAAGTAGAAACTCATTTAAAAATACAATAAATCATAATACAGGTAACTAAAACAATTTGGGTATAAGAGTATTCTTTCTGTTCTGGAAAATAGTACTATTTCTAAGCTATAAAGAGGAAACAATTAGGAGTATAGTTGAAGGTTCATAGGAATTGTTTTTAATTCAAGGCAGTATATTTTCTGTTTAAATTCCATTAAGACTATTATTTCAGACTCAATGAACAATTAACTGTCTACAAATTCTAAGTTCTCAAATATGTTAATGATACAATTGAGCATACACTCTATAAACCCAGTAGTTTTTAGATAATAGGTTAAACATCCCCTCATTAGCTAACTTTTATGGCTATATAAGTCAATTCCAAAACTTTACCTAGCAAAAGGAAAATGAGCCCTGTTTTCTAATTGGGTTTCCAGATAAAAATGTCCACTATATATATGTGTATGCACATTTACATACCTATACCAAAATCTACATAGAAGTTTAATCCATCTTACCAATATTCTCTGATGCAACCCTGAATAAAGCCAAACCCTGGTCTCTATGGTGGCTGGGCACTCCCAAGGACTTACACAAGGCTTGCTTTCAGTCTAACATAAACTGTACTGAGACAACAGAAGATATGAAATTCTAGAAGAATAAGCCTTAAATTATGTATTTTTTAAAATATATTATTACATTATTTAAAAGTCATTTTACTGGGTGAGGGAAAAAGCTGTTGTTACAATTCAGGGGTTATTTATTAATTTTCTGGAACAGGGTCATAAAGTCTTTGTTGCAAACACACAGCCCACCATAGCACCAAAGCTGCAATGCATGAGCAGGCACAGTCATGGTCTGGTTCAGCTATGTGAACGGACTCTGAAATCTGAATGGGAACTGGTAGAGATCATGGAATACTACTCTTCTTTTGTAAAAGCCGTGAAACAGCATTTCTCCATGGCATCTACTTCAGTTCCTGCCTCAAGTTCCTGCCCTGACCTCCCTTTGTGATGGACTATAAAGCTGTAAGGTGAGATAACACGTTTCATCCCCAAGTTATTGTCAAGGTGTTTATCATGGGAAGAGAAACCAAATTAAGACACCCAGTACCTCAAAATATGACCATCCTGGACATAGGAGCTACACAAAGGAAATAAGTTTAAAACAATGACATTAAAGCAAGTTCTAATATGATATAGTAAGTACCCTGATTAAAAGGGGAAATTGCATAGATGGAAAACTAACATGAGCACTTGGGAGAAAGCCAAATAACTGATATCTAACTGCTGGAAGCCAAGGAAATTTAGGACCTCCGTCAGAGAGGCAGAGGAAGAACAACATCAGCTTCTGCCTCAAAGACTCTACACTCATTTATTTTTACTTTTTTGTAACAGAAACTCATGTAGCCCAGGCTGGTTAGAAGTTACTATATAGTCAGCCAAACACAACTTCAAAATCCTAAACCCAATGCCTCTTCAGTCAGAAGCACCAGGATTGCAGACACGTGCCACCATACCTGGCTGGCATCCAAACGCTCAGACTGTGCAAAATAAATTGCTGTTATCTTACATTTTTGAAACGTTGCTAAAGGAGCCCTAGGAAACACTACAGAAATAGATCCGAGTAGTCTAACACTACAGGACTCAAATAACATGTCATAATTTAATGACCAAGTAAATAGAATGATTAAATCCAAAATAAAATAGGCTAAGGATTACACATAGTTGTCAATCTAAAATTAAGTCAACTTTCTATGCATGATACAGCTATGAAGTAAGTTTCTCTTTATGACCCCAAAACATGTGTACTAATAAGTAGAAGGAAAGACAAAAGGCCTATTTACCCATCTTGTCTTGGTGTAAAATGGATTCCAATTCCCTTTACCAGGAATCATTTCTAATCTGCCATCCAGGCTCTATTTTCTATAAAATATAGAATTAAAATATGATGGCTGGTTCTAAAGCAAGTTTTTAACCATCATCTTCAAACTGCAATGGCCTAAAATGATTCTAAGACTAAAACTACACACAAACAAATAAGTACTTGTTCTTGGCAAAAATTATGACCCATAAACAAACAAACGACAAACAAACCCTTATATGTAAGTTAGAGAAACACAAGGAACAATGTGGAGAGTCAGGTCCCACTGATATTTAAAACTGAAGTTAGGAGTTCTGACTACAGAACTATGTGTCACACATAGATATGGGCTTAACAGCTTCAGCTGAGTATGGTAAACGGAAACCTATCTTGACTCTGAATGCCATAAACACAGCAAATTCAAAACTCACTGCTGGCAATGGGGTCAAAATACCTCTTCTCACATCACCATACAGATCCTAGGGAAAACATCCCCATGTGTCTTGGAACGAAAGGCAGAAGACCCCCGGCCTCCAGTTGTTTTCCTATAGGTGGAATACGGGCACTGCTTTGGGATTAATAGGAGATTAAGTGGAAGGAATGTTGAGGGTCTCAAATCACTTAATCCAGAATTGGCATAACAGAGAGTGGCATGGCAAAATGATTTTTCATACAGTGCCAGTTATCCATTCTCTTGCTTCTCTTTCTGTTTTGATTTGTGATTTGGAAGAACTTGGGACAACATATAGTATACAGACTTCCATTTATACTTTTGCCTTATAAATTTGGTTGAGTTTTCAACAAAACTTGAATTACATTGATTACTGTTCAACTAAGCTCTCATTCGTGTGTGTGTGTGTGTGTGTATGTGTGTGTGTATGTGTGTGTGTGTGTACATATATAATTCAAAGGAATAGCATGTTAGAAATCTTTAGATTAAAAATACTAAGTACTATGTACCTTACAGTATTTTAAAGCAAGGATGACTATTCTGATTTAAAAGATTTCTAGTAAAGAAAAATTCGAAGCTCTATTACTGTTTAAATCAAAAGTCATTTCTAGTTTATTTGTGGTTCATCCATTAAAAATGTTTTCAAAAAGGAGATCTGCATAATGCCAGCTGGAATTTCCAGAAGATCTTGGAAACATACCATCTGACAATATAAACTTGCAAGCTTCTGCCCTGTCTGGATTAAGATCTGCACCATGTCACCTGGATGTGCACATTTCTGCTAGAGGGCTGCTTATCAAACACAGTAACTGAAAACCTGCATTACACTCTCAAGTGTGCAAGGGAGTAAATACCCACTGGAAAGAGCCCTGATTTACAGGGTGGCCCATTTAAAATGTTCCCATTTAATAATGTGGCTGTGCACAGGGCCTCTTTTAAATGGGCCACCCTGCATGAAGCTTCGGTCCAAGATAAAAAATGCTCTCCCTCGAGAATTTTTAAAAACCAAAAACACTGTAGGTTTAGTGGTTTATTTTTAAGGTTTGAGATGGTTTCTTTGGACTCCTTTGGAACTGAAAAAAGATGGATACACATTTTAAAAATGAAATGTTACAACCACACATCTGTAATGAGAACTGGTGCCAGTGGATATTTTTAAAACAAATTAAAACAGTCAATTTTTTTTTAAGTTAGGCAAACGGCTGCTGCACACACAGCTCACAGTAACTACTTTTCAGCAAACCTTCAGAAGGAATTTCCTAATGAAGATTTATAGGATGTTCTGAGATTGATAATTTAAGGCTCACCCAAAAGATATGAATGACAGCATCAGAGATGTCAGGGTGGAGGGCTTGCCCTCTAAGGGAGGGACCAATGACTTAAAAATAAAGATGCATGGCAGTTACAACAGACAAACTATGGCAAAATAGGCCTAGAGCAAAGCTCTGATGGAGGACTTTCCCCCTTCATATCAAGGGCTCTGAAAGATAACCCCAGTGCTCTACAATGCACACATGGAGATAACCCCAGTGTTCCACAATGCACACATGGAGATAACCCCAGTGCTCCAAAATGCACACATGGAGATAACCACAGTGCTCCGCAATGCACACATTGAGAAATGAACTCCTAATTTAGAAGGATATGGTATGGAAAGAAAAGAAAAGGCTTGTCTTAAGAATATTCTGACAAAAAAGATGATTCTCAAACCCTGTGTCTGGTTCATTTCCCCCCTAAACCAATACTAGCAATGACAAAAAGTATAAGGATGATGAAGGATCTCTGTGCTGCCACTCTTCATAGGAGCCTAAGGTTATTGCATCATTTAATCCCACTGCAATACTATGAGGTAAGTACTGAGACTCCATTTTGCAGATGGGGTAAGTGATACACTAAGATATTATATAGTCTATACAAGGTATACACATAGAAACAAAAATACACGGGGGGAGAGAGGGAGAGAGAGACAGAGGGAGAGGGAGAGAGAGAAAGGGAGGGAGAGAGAAAGGAAGGGAAGGAGAGAGAAAGGGAGCGAGAGAGAGAAAAGAGAGGGAAAGAGAAAGAGAGAGGAGGGGAAGAAGGAGAGGGGGAGGGAGAGGGAGAGAGAGAGAGAGAGAAAGAGAGAATGAATGATGTACTGTTTTCTAAAGAGAGGACCATTAAGTGCAGAGGGCATGAAGTACTTGTGACCACTAGAAATGTATAACCTGTTTCCTTCCTAGAAGGCCGGGAATGGATGTGTTCAATACCCTGGTGACATCTGTGCTATCTGAATGGCCAGACCACATCTGGCTCCCTCAGACTGGTGTGTTTATCTCATCCTCCAGATCCTTAGCTTGAATACTGTTTCTCAGTCAATATAATTCATCTTTCTGGAAAAAGTCATATGTACTTTACAAAGAGCTTTGATGTAATCATGTCTTAAGCTTTATTGTGTGCCTGGGACTGAGTTAATTACCAGCAGGAACCTTTTTCGCCCAAAACTATACTGTGCTTAAATATACCTGAAATAAACTACCTGAGGTCAGAATCCTGAAGTGTGGACCAACACTGGCTAAGTCACGTTGAACCAGATTTCCTTTATACATTGTGTGAATCATTAATCTGCTGGTTGTAATGTTTGCATAGACACCCCACAATTAGGTCATTTTCCATCTCTAAAAGGAACAAGAACACAAAATCCTCTGATAGTACCCCCTCTACAGTACCTGTTTGTTAGTATTGGATTCTGAACATGATATATCCATGTTTTCTTAGGAGCCATAGTCAAGGTCTTCCTCAAGCATAACATGTAGGCCCTTATTACTGACAGACTCCGTATCTGCGGACTCTTAATATCCTAGCTAAAATATAGTTAAACAAAGAAAAAGAAAAAAGAGTAAAACTGAAACTGTACTGACTGTGTAAAGACTTTTTAAATTTCCTGGTCATAACTCCCAAAATAATATTTATGTAGCATGAAAGTATATTAAATATTACTAAAAAATCAAGAGATTATCTCAAGTATATTAGAGCATATATAAAGATCATATGTATATGTTATGCTCATTTTCCCTAAGGGTCCTAAACATCTATAGATTAGGGTAACCAAGGGGATCCTTCAAACAATCCCTATACTTACCCAGGGACAAATAAGCACATTCATTCAACACACATGTATTAAGCACTTCTTTGTGTCTTTCACTCTTCTAGGCATTTGCCACCAAATGAAAGATGAAAGAGACTAAACCCTTATCTGAATTATCTCATTTTTTAGGATGTAGGATGAGTCTAACCTAATGAAACATATTTACATATGCCGGCCAGAAAATAATGGAAATATGAGAATGCTAGTTCTACTCTCCAACTATAACCTGTTGAATTTATACACTTAGAAATGGGCCAAGGAGGAGGAAGAGGAGCAGGTGGGAGTGAGGCCACAAAGGAGAACACAGTTCTGAACCGTCAAGCAAGAGGCCACATCATCAAAGGTACATTTTATGTACCTTCTCCCTAAAGTGTTAGTTCATGTCTTTTGCCAAGTTTTTATTGGTTTATTTAACTTTTTTTGATGGGGAAGTCAGGGTAGAAGCATTATATTTTATACTTCTGTGGGCATGCACACACACACACACAGACATAGACACAGACACAAACACACACACACACACATATACACACAGGCATTGCACACATCTGTTACTAAGATATCTCTCCATCACAGAATCCCCTTGGTCCATTTGCAGAAAGGAACTGCCTACACACGTGAGTCTGTTCCTAGACTCTGTTCCTAACACTGATCAACCTGTCCATCCTGCTGCCAGTCCTGCACTGTACTGACCCAGTAGCACTTTACTTTGTAAATCTTGAAATCAGACATATGAAGCTTACAATTTTCTCCTTTCCTTCCACTCTGCCCGCTCCTCCCTCTCTCCCTCTCCCTCTCCCTCTCCCTCTCCCTCTCTCTCTCTCTCTCTCTCTCTCTCTGTATGTGAGGTGTGTGTATGTGTGTGTGTGTGTGTGTGTACATGAGTGTGTGTTATGCTGTGATGCTGTGCATGTGCACATGTGAAGGTCAGAGAACAACGTGAAGAACCTTCTGCTTCTACTGAATGTTCTGGGGACTCGGTTTACCAGGCTCGGCCTTCCTTCACTGAGCCATCCAGTTGGTTCTGCTTTTGTCTTTCCTTTGAAACTTTTGGCTATGTTCTATAGAACAGAGATGTTAATTTCTTTTTTTTTATTAACCCCACCTCAGTTTTAATTTTATAAACAACAAATAGAAGGCAAATTGGAAGTAACTGACAAGAAATTTAAGAAACATTTTTCTCTCAAAAGTCACAGGCTCAGAGTTTTGATGTTTTCTGAAGGTATTATAAACGATACTGTTCTAAAGTTCTGACTTATAGGAAGATAGTAATTTGCATCCTTCAAATTAACATTAACTTTGTACCCTGTAATGGTGATATATTAATGGCTCTGTATTAACTGTGCCCTAAGGAAGCTGACCTTTTAAACTGCTGTGAGCAGGTTTTCATTTCTAATTCCCTGGTTTAATATACATGTGGACTCCTGCTCTCTATGGGTTTATCTCTGTGGTGGGGGACACTGTGCACCTATGTCTGTGCTAACCTCTGCATTCTCTGTAGAAATACTCATCATCTAAGGTGCTTTAAGAGTACCTCTTACCCCTCTGAACTTGAAAGTGATTCTTTACTGGAGACATGCATTACAGGAAGGGGGAAGTGTACTTAGAAATATATGTGTGAGTATAAAGAAAGAGAGGTAGAGTATGACGCAGGAGTCCCAGGTTAACATCTCACTGCTGAGGCTACCATACCCACAACACTGCCTAGGTTTTTCCTTCTACGAGACACACATTCCTTAACCATACCCAAGGATCCTGGGGTATAACACACTGAAAACACAGTTTAAGTTCTCAAGTGCTATGATTTCAAATCAATATCTCACTCTTTGTACATTCAGTAAAATAAGTAACATTTGTTCCCTTTTTTTTTTTTTTTTTTTTTTTTTTTTGGTTTTTCAAGACAGGGTTTTTCTGTATAGCCCTGGCTGGCCTGGAACTCACTCTGTAGACCAGACTGGCCTTGAACTCAGAAATCCACCTGCCTCTGCCTCCCAAGTGCTGGAATTAAAGGCGTGTGCCACCACTGCCTGGCTGTAACATTTATTCCTTAATGTTCTGATTTTAGTACAATTCCCAAAGTTACAGTAAATCAAGAAGATATTTTCTCTAATTGTATGTCTTATGCACGACTGAGCTTAACAATGTGTTTCACACCCACAAGGTAACCACAATACTTCATGTAGACATGGGTTTCTAATAACAGCTAATCAAAAAACATGCATATTAATAGCTTACACGTCAGTGCAATGATGAAGAAACTATTGAAGTGAAATCGCTATGTATAAGCCCAGACCACAAATAGCTCTTTAAAATTTAGAGGATCCCCTGCCCCAGAGAACCTTGAAAGTAAGAAATGATCTACAACTTAACTATAAGATTAAAAGTCAAACAATCGCTATATACTGATCAAAAGAATCAGTGAAGGCAATGCAAAAATCTCAGAATATAAAGTGGTTTTCTAATGATTATATCAAATTCAACTGTATAGAAACATCAAATGTTGTTTCTTAAGCAGTGTGATAAAAATTTCTTTTTACTGTAATTTCACATGTAGAAACCAGCAGATGCTACTTTCATTCTTTATTGTATTTTCCTCGTTTTCTGTTGGATGCTAGTGATGATATTTCACGTGGTAAGACCTTAACCCATCGTGGTTTGACTCACATTGTTGCCTATTTCACAGATTCCTTTCTCAGATGTGGCAATAAGAAAGCTCAGGGAAGTGTGATTAACTATGTCAAGATAATTTGCCCAAGAAGAACAAAAACATGAACACAGGTCTTTCTGTTACTATTTCCAAGGCACTTTGTAATTAATGGGTAACTAACAGTATTTATTACATGAGCAAGCCTGGGTTTTCTTGTAAGAATCACATTACTTATAAACAACAGAATAAACTTTTTCTGTGGCATATTAAGTAAAAAGAAATGATACTAATAACAAAGGCTCTAAATTTCAGAAACAGCAGAGTAAGCACTGATCAGGATCTTCATGCTAGGAGCAAATACAATCAATCCCAGATTTTAAGATTGCCTTCTAGTCCTGGTGGGGGGGCTGCAGGTGGGGATGTAAAGTAAATAAGATGGATGGATAGATAGACAGACAGACAGATAGATAGGATGATAGATGGGAAAAATATTGCTTTCTAGCAATCGTTGGAAGGGGAGGAGGGCAGGAAAGGCATTCTGATAGATACAGTAACTAGGGACTCTGGAATACCACAGGTTATCACTTGAAGGCTGGTACCCAGAACACAAATGATAAGATAATGCAAATGATGCTGTGGGGGTAGAAGTCACTTCTGCTGACATTGAGCAGAACTCAGTTATATGTACCAATCAAAAATTAGTGGAATCTGGGAACCTGACCTTGGTGCTAAAAAAGAAAACAAAAGTGGTTTAGTGAGTACATGAGTTTGAGCACACTGTTTCAACATATAATCAAAATATAGATCAAAAACATTTAGTCCTTACTCCACAGAATAGGGTATCTAGAGAAGATGTAGTCAGATGTAGACAAAGGATGCCTTTTTCAGGCACCCTCCACCTTATTTTAGGATGGAGATTCTCACTGAAACTGGTTCCTGCCAAGACTGTTAGACTGCAGGGTCTCCTTCTGTCTCCACTTTAGCAACACTAGGATTTTAGGTGGGAGACACAGCTCTGCATTTACAAGGGTGCTGATAATCAAACACAAATGCTCACATTTTTGGCAGTGAGTACTTTACTGACTGTGGCTGTTTGAATGAGAATGGTCTGAGACACTCACATATTTGAATGGCTAACATCAGGAAGTGATACTAAAAGATGACTTAGGCTGAGGAATTGTGGCCTTCTTGGAGGAGGTATAGAGCTGTTGAAGAAGGTATGACACTGGAGTGGCCTTTGGGGTTTCAAAGGTGGAG
This sequence comes from Mastomys coucha, assembly GCF_008632895.1. NCBI lineage: Eukaryota > Metazoa > Chordata > Mammalia > Rodentia > Muridae > Mastomys > Mastomys coucha. Next base: position 59,513,898 of record NW_022196909.1, on the reverse strand, counting down.
GCCAGGCTCAGTCTCAGTCTCTCCTTCTGCTGTCTGTGAATCAGTGTAGAACTCCCAGCTACTTCTCCAGTACCATGTCGACCTATTGATTGAGTCATTTCCCTGCCCTGGATTCTTTCTTTGAACCTTCTCTGTAAATGAGATGCACCAGCTAATACAGGACTCAGTAGTGAAACATAAGAACATTTCTATTGAGGTGAGGAACAGGACACAGCTAATTATGAATCTTACCATCAGTGTAAACAAAAGTCCTCACTATAGGAGGTGCCAAGGACGGAAAACATGTCAGAAAAAAAGCTGTCAACATGTGTATAGGAGAAACTTTTCACTCTTAAGAAAGAATGATTGTATCAACAAGTATCACAAGTAGTGTTTAAGAACACAAGAAGGAGGCCACATACAGGAATAACCAAAAATTATAACTTTTGTACTTATCATCACTGATAATAAGTTTCATAAGAAAATACAAAAATTTAAAACAGAAACTAAGAAATGTGCAACCTGTATAAAAAGAAACTTCTCTAATATATACACGTTCTAAACAATACCAGAAGTGGAAAACCACACTACACCTTGTACAAAAATGAAGTAAATCTTTGGTTGTAGCAAAAGCATCAGCCCCATTTCCCAATTCAGAAACTCAAGACACTTAGCAGAAATTAGGGAATGTATGTACAAGAGGAAATATATTAAATTGGCTAAAATACATATGTATATAATCTCCTACAATGGTATGACAGTGAACCACTATCTACTCTAGCATTTGGACAAACAGACACCCTGTGGGATGCCCCCACAGCACTGAGCTCATCTGTGAGGCACACTGGCATTTATAACTGATGTGTACGGTGTTGCTTTCACAGCTGTGCACCCACTAGGGATTCTCACTTTGTATCTTCTTCCTTGATTCACTTAAGTGATCCAGATACATTTAATATTTCAAAAATGGACCAGGACACAGCAACATAACCATTCCTCTAAAAATCCAACTGTCTTTCTGTTTGTCTGCATATATGTCCATGTACTGCTTGTGTGTCAAGTGTCCAAGATAGAGAAGGGTATAGGAACCCTGGGAACTAGAGTTACAGACAGTTAGTTGTATACTATCATGGAAGTGCTAAGAATCAAACTCAGGTCCTCTGGAAAAGCAACCTAAGGCTAAGTAGGTGAAAGTCTGCAAATAAGCTGGTCAGAAAGCTCTCTCTTGCTTACCCAGTGCTACCATATAATCTTATTCCATCATTTAAAAAATGGGTTCTAGAGAGCAAACTCAGGGCCTTTAATGATTTAGTGATCTGTCCAGTCTTCAACATGAAACACTTCTGGGACACCACCTTCTATTGGTTTCTCTTTATCTTCATGGCAGTAACATCTCACATTCTGTGGTTGTTTCCTTCTATTCTAGCAATAACTCACTCCAAGTGATTCAGGTCTCAGACTAAGTTCTCTGTTATACAAATACACACCTCTATGGATAAGTGGTCATGGTTCTACCACATGTCCCCGGAAGCATGACAGACTTTCTTATCCAATTGCTAAGTCAGCATAACAAAAAGAACACATGCAAACCCCAAATCCAAATTTCCTCTTCTGAATTTTAGTTATTAGCACATCTTTTTGGCCCAATTATATCATATGGATATCAGATATTACTGGCACTACCATTCACCCAATTCTCCAGAATTAAGACCTCAGAATTATCTCTAAACTCTTTATTTTGCTTGTGTCCTATATTGGACCCATCAGTAAATATTCAAGTACCTTGAAAAGATACCCAGAATTGATGGGCTGGGGGCATAGCTCAATAGTAGACTTCTTGCCAAACATATATAAGATCCTGGGTTCTAATGCTAGCTCTGCCCTCCTACAAAATTATAATTCTGGAATTGCTCAGAAACCCCTCAAGCTACTAATGTCCTAATCCAAACCACCATCACCTCTGACAATAACTATCACTGCCATGCTGTATCTCCTATCCTCCTATAAACATCTACAGTAAATCTGTCCTTACTAATAATGAGAGTCTCCTCACCTATATTCTCTAATAATGAAAACATATAATTTAGTCAGGTATGGTAATACACACTTGTATTCCCCAACAGTCAGGAGGCAGTGGCAGGAGATCAATGAGCCCAACACCAGCTTGCACTACACAGCAAGATCCTGTCAATCCATGAATATTGTATACATTTAAGTAAAGCCATAATTCCTAGGGCCAACAAGAGCTGGCTTATGTGTCTTCATCTACAGTAGCCCTTACACGTTTATCAACTTCCCTGCTATTCTAAAAACACACTAAACACTCCCATCTAGATATTTTTTATGCATCCTATGGAGTATTAAAAGCAGATAGAAATTGTTCTTTCCCTAGATATTGACAAATTTCCTTCCCAATTATCTCTTCAGATTGGCCTCTTCTTGGTCATCACATTAAAAACACTAGTTTCTATCATATTTTTTCTTGTACCTTTTATTCCTAGATCGGATCGCAGGTGCACACATCAGTGCCTAGGGGAGCTTTACAAGTGCAGACACTTCACTCTGCTGACCAAATTTGTGAAGAGAACACCACATCAGATGTCACTTTGGTATTCCAACAATGAGTTTGAATGAGCAAGTCCCTTAAGAGGAGATTAATAGCAATAATAAAAAAGTATTCACTTACAAAGTGTCTCATATTCATGAATTAGCTCCAATCACCTCGTAAAAACTACCTGAATATATACCCATGTAAAACCCTTTACATATACTGTATTAACTAAGTTTTTGCTGACAGGATGTGGAAAAACATTATCTTTCACATAATTTAAAAGTCAAGAAAATATGATTTTATCTTCATATTACAGGCATCTTAGAATAACAATTTTACTCCTACAAGACAGTAAGGGAAAAGAACAGATAGGAAGGTTATCCAGCCCAGTTGTCTATCAACTGTATTTACTTTCTTTTCTAAGTTGGACCCTGTCTTTTAAGTGTTCTCTCACAAAATAAAGTATAAACATAAAACGTGATCAAAGCTTTTTAAGGTAAGAGGTAAAGGGAATCATTAGTTACAATTCCTAGAATGGTCATACCAAGGTCTTAGTAACAGCTGTCAATCAAAATCTTTTATACAGTCATGCTGCCTGTCACCCAAACAGAAAGGATTGTGAGTCTACTTAAAATAAAAGATCTTGTCTGAGGAGGCAGTTTCTTTGTAACTCACAATTAATTTAAACAAAGAAAAGCCATTGGAAGAATATATTTGTTTTATCTGTATCAAAACATAGGTCATTTCATATCTGGATCATTTATTCACTCATTTAGTAAATTTTATTTACTACTGGTGTGATCCTTATTTGTAAATTCCTGGTGATTCAATCCTAGCACTACAAAATATATATGCACTAAGTATTCACATTCCAAAGATTGTAAAACTTTTAGAAACAAAATGCCTAAATTATAATGCTTAGTGAATGTTACTTTAAAAATAAAATAACAAAAAATATAGGCTGGGTGGGCCACACCTTTAAGCCCGGCACTCAGAAAGCAGAGGTAGGAAGATCTCTATGGGTTCAAGGCCAGCTGATCTAAGACACCAATTCCAGGCCTGGTAATGATACATAGAAAGACACTCAAAACAAACGATCCTCAAAGGAACAAGGAGAAAAACACTTTAAGGAATGTGTTTGGTAACTTTGGGAGCCAGGGAGACAACTCAGAGGTTAACATCACATTCTGTGCTCTTGCAGAGGACACAAGCTCAGTACCAAGCACCCCCATCAGACAAGCTCCTTAAATCCAGTTCCGGGAGATACAACACACTCTTCTGCCCTCCTTGTATACCTGCACTGCTATGCACATGACCCCATACCACCCCAAACAAACAGGAATAAGATAATATATTTTTAAAGAGAGATAGCATGCCTGAGTCCCTGGTTTACAAACCATCATGTTTCCTATGGAATCTGCAGTATTTGAGCTAGATGATTTGGAGAATAGAAGACAAGGCATTTCGAAATAGAAATCAGTGAGTCTGGAAAGGATAGCACACCAAAATTAAAATAAAATGAGCAGAAGCTAAAAAAGAGAACCTTACTGAGGATGCTAGAATGTATGACTGAGGTGGTTCCTTCCAAATTCTAGACATATATAAAAAACTGTAAAGTTTTCTCATAAAAATAGAAAATTTAGTTTTACGTTATTAACAATTAATTGAGATTGCTTTAAAAAATGAATCACAGAAAAGGGGTAAGAAGAGTGAGATTTTAGGTCACAGTGCTCCGGGAAGAATCCTGAGGACTACAGCAATGGGCTGTATGGTGGCTGTTAGGAACCATTCCTCATCAACACTACACATAACTGAGCACTCTGTCCATGGAGTACATAAATGCCTAGTTCTAAAATACACATTTTACAACAAACGATTTATCTGACATTCAAATGAACAAGGATAAAAGAATACATATATTGAACTTTACAAATTAATATTTACATATGATATTATAAAGTATTTCAAATATAAAGATAGTATACAATTAAGAAAAATCTATCAATGATTAGATTTTGAAATATATTGTTGTAAAAGCAATGCTATTAAATGCTTATAAAAGGCATTGGTAATTCATCTTTATGACTATATAATACAGATAATTATCAACACTTATAACATAAGAGATCCCAGGACAAATGCTACTAAGACACACAAAGCTTTAAAAATATAGTCCATACTATTTGCATACTTAACTTGTTTTCCTCAGTGTCTAAGACTAGCAGAACCAAAGAAACCCACATCCTAAGCCACAGAACAGAGACACCTGGTTTTGTTCTTATCACAGGATGACAAATGCTTTCAACACCCTAATAGCATACAGACATCCTCAACATTTGTATAGTGTTTTTTAACTAACAAAACGGTATGTCCTTCCTGAGTTCTAGAATGGTGAAAGGCTCAATGCAAACACTTCTTAGAATAAATTGCCACTCCATTTAAAGAGACAGGTTCAAGATCATGAGTTTCACAACACAACCATTCTCTGTGTCTTTTGTTGCTCTAATGTTTACATGATTGAGTGTGACTTCAAAAAGGTTCTGTAGCTCACCTTCGTGGTGCACAACTGAAATCCCAGAACAACAGGCTGAGGAAGGATGAGATCACAAGAGAACCCACAGGTTCATGACCACCCTGGGCTACACAACCAGATAGTCCCTGAAAACAAGACCAAAGAGAGGACTGAAAAGAAACCAAAGAAAAGAGTATCTCTGGTTTATACTTATAAATATATCTATATGTCAATATCTGCTTTGGTAGGAAAATAGTAATGATTTTCATCAGTACAACAAAGAAAAGATTTTAATGCTCTAATCATTTTATAGGAATTAAAATCATGAGGAAACACATATTTAAAAAGGCTTGCCTTTTCATATATATATATGTATACATATATCCATACATATGTATATGGATATATACATATGGATATATACATATATATAACTAGAATGATGAAAATAGCTATTAGTTTTCTTTATTTTTGATCAGTATAATTTTATAACAATTTCTAAAGATACTTTATAGTGTTTTATGAATTAGCTTTTTAAAATAAATTTTAATGGCATTATTCTCATGGTTCTAGTGAAAAATAATGCTAATTTAGGTAACCTAGTTAAAATGTTTTTTAAAAGTTTTAAAGAATTTAACAGCCATCAAAGTGTTTGTTTTAAAAGCATGAGGACCTGAGTTTTCTGAGTATAGTGCCTGCATTTGTACTAGTAACACTAAGGAAGCAAAGATGGACAGATCCAGGGACTGGTTGTTCAGTCTAACTGTGCCTACTTGGCTAGCTCTGAGCCAATGGGAAATCCTATCTCAAAAACAAGGTGGACAGCTGCTGAGGAAACACCTACGGTTTGTTTGCTCTGGCTTCCACACATATGTAACACATGCATGTTGACCACACGAACACACATACACATTTTCATATACAAACAATAATACAAGAATTTGGCAATGCTATTCATAACTGATCTCTGTAGATTTGATAAGAAAAGTGCTAATAACTTAAAGACGTGAAATGAATTCCCCATGCCACCCACATATCAGGTAAAAGCAGCTTTCCAAATGAAAAGTACTGTTAGGAGTCTGACATCTTTTCTTTTCACCATCCAGATGACAAAGCTATCGTAATCTTCCTATTCACTACACTGTAAAGACATCAATGATGTCATAATGCTTGGAAAGGCATGTCAACGATGCACAATCAATTTTGAAATGCTCTGTTACTCTACAAGGCCATCACTTAAAACAGATTTCCAAAATTCTAGTTACTTACTATTTTACATAGGAGATACCAGCTCCTGGTTATCTTCAGTCTCTGTCACCCCCAGTGCAAATTAAAAGCCCCTACCTAAAGACACAGGAGGACCTGAGCCCCAAACAAGACACTAATGAACAGCCGATGTTGAAAATCTTTACTCTGTATCATAATCAGCATTCTAAAATGTGTATTTCTAAAATTACCCAAAGCTCTGCATTACAACTGCTTCGCAACTTAAAGCCCAAATGAAGTCATCTTTTCCAAACTTTAATCTACACAAAGCCCTACTGCCTCTACAATAGGATATTTGACTTGACAAAGTATAGTGTCTCTGGGAAGTATTGGCTCTGTCTGTCTATAAAACTGACTCTTGGGACCCAGGATAAGAAATGCTAGTTTGCAGCCACTTGATAAATCTCAGGTTGACTACAGACACCTCAGAAGACCTGTCAATTATACAGAATGATAGCTGCCTAGAGAGCACATCGGTGGAGTCCTGTTAAGGGAAGGATGAGAAAACACCTATCGCCTGATACTAGTGCAATGCATGTAGTAGCCTACAGGCACTTCCTTGTTCAGCTTAGTGCTATGGTACAGAAATGGCATCCAGAAATATATCTATCACCCACCACAGTGACTCCCTTGTAATTCATTACCATGAAAGCACAGAACTATGGGTCAGATCCTAATGTGAATATGTGCCTCAAAGCACATGCTTGCTTGCTTATCTATGTAGATAATAGAAAATGACATCAGACACCTTACTTCAAATTACTGTGCAGAAGATAGTCCTTGCTAGTTATTCAATTTCACTCATGAAGGAAGTACCAAGAAAGGAGGGTAAATATACTCAAAACTAAAGGATCAGAAATATACCCTTTACTGTGACTGATTATCTATCACTACTTGGTGTATTCCAAACTACTCCAGAGGGATATATGTCAAAATAACATTGGAGTCCTGTCCTTCTCTACCTTCACATATTCTTAGTACCACAGAAGAGACAAGTTGCTTCATACTTCAGTCACATTTACAAGTGACCAGGCCCTTACCATGCAAGGACAGAGTGCTATACCACTGACAGGATTTGATCAAGCTGCACTGAATGGCAAGGGAACCATTTTTTTATGGTGTTATAGCAATAATGGGGAGAGACAAACTGAGTCCACCTCTCCAGAAATAAGAGATGATAACTGGACATATCTGTAAGCATCTGTTCAGGCAGTATCCCACCAAGTCACAGTTCTAAATTATTTAACTCTTCCAAAGTCAGCAGTGCTAGGACCTGAGGAACAGATGGGAAACATGCCAGGACACAGATCCCAGGAAAGGAGCTATTGACATGTGGGCTGTGGTCCGAACTGTGATGTTATCGTAGCCTTAACCAACACTTAAACACAAAGCTTTCTGCAAGGCTGGGATCAGAGACCAGCCAGAGCCACAGAGTTTGAGTTACAACTCAAAATTTATCTACATAGTTTATAATCAGTTATGGGCAATTGTGAGATGCCCGGTGTGGGTCCTAGAACCAAACTTAGATGTTCTAGATGAACAAGAAGTAGACTTTACAGCTGAACCATATCTCCAGCCCTGAGATCCCATCTCTTAAAGAGTAGGTTTCAATTAAACAGTCATTTAGCAGGCTGAGGTATGACTCATTTATAGCTATCAATTAAACTACAAAATAACTAAAACACAGTTTACACTAAAAGTTACTGATAAGAATACAAATTCCAAAGGCATCAATTAAAAGTTTCTGGAATTTTCAAGGAAATCTACTAAGTGATCTACGGCAAATACTGGGAAAGCAGAACAACAGTAGAGCCTTGGGTTAAAAAGAAAACGTGTCAAGCGTAGGAATGAGTGATTTCTTGAAAGCAGTCTAAAATTAGATGACGAAAATATAAGTGCTATGGCCCAAGTGTGGAGATAGAAAGATTTTCCATGAAAATGAGCAAGTATAACACATATAGATTCTGCAGGCGAAGCAAAACCTGAAACTGAAAATATTGTTTTAGCTGGTAAAAACATTTTTATATGTAAGTGAATTATGGTGTTTCCTAACAGCCTGAAATACTTAGTGAATTGACATTTTTAAAAATCTGTACAATTTGTATGCTTCAATAAGAAAAATAGAGTAAGAAATTAAAGTGCAAAGGCAAGCAAGCGATGGGCACAGGACAAGCACTGGGAAGCAAACTGTGCTTCCAGGACAAGCAGACAGGACTGGCTCTGCCGCTCAAGTCTCCATAGGCAGTACCCCGGTAAAGCAATCACCAAGCACAGAAGCTTCCCCACCTCAGCAGAAGGTACTGACAGTCTGGTAAGTTACCATGACCAAGAAAGGGAGATTACAGGGACTTGGTAGGAAACTGATGTTCTCAGTCCTTAGAAGAACAGTACCAAGTCATGCTACAAATGCTTGGTGGAGAGGGATGGGGAGATGGCTCAGTCAGTAAAAGCAGAAGGATCAGGATTTACTTCCCCAACATCTAGGCCAAAAAGCCAGGCATGGTGGTGCCTGTCTGTCATCTTAATGATAGGGAGGGAAAGACAAGTAGATCCTTAGAACCCTACAGTTGGCCAGCCAGCCTACCTAAGTCAGTGAATTCTAGGTTCAGACAAAGAAACTGGATTCAAAACTAACATGCAAAGAGAATCTCACAGGGACCCAATCCTAAACAAAGAACTTCAGGAAAGCAAGGAAAGCTGAGAGACAGAAAGGGTTTTCTCAATTATTACTCTTTGAAGGGCTGGATTTGTGGAAATGTATTGTGTGAATTTGGTTTTGTCATGGAATAC
>NW_022196909.1:59479356-59503464 GCF_008632895.1 Mastomys coucha | reverse complement strand
AAACTGGGAATGGAGAAATTCGCATGTAAATAAAGAAAATATCTAAAATAAAAAAAAAAAGAAAGGGTTTTCTCGCCGGGCAATGGTGGCGCACACCTTTAATCCCAGCACTTGGGAGGCAGAGGCAGGCAGATTTCTGAGTTCGAGGCCAGCCTGGTCTACAGAGTGAGTTCCAGGAAAGCCAGGTCTACACAGAGAAACCCTGTCTCAAAAAAAAAGAAAGAAAGAAAGAAAGGAAGGAAGGAAGGAAGGAAGGAAGAAAGAAAAGAAAAAGAAAGGAAAGGTTTTCTCCAGAAAAAAAGTCCCTAATTGGTTATATAGTACCAACTGGACAGCCCTGAAATTATATACATACAAGTAATATTACATAGACTGAACAGGGTATGTGTGGTATGTGTGGTGTGTGTATGTGTGTGTGTGTGTGTGTGTGTGTGTGTGTGTACAATTAAAAAGAGGCAAAGGCCATAAATTTGAGAGAGTAGAAGGCAGGGTACATGATAGGGGGTAGAGGGAGGAAAGAGTAAAGGGAGAAATTATATAATCATATTTTAATTAAAAAAAACAAAACTAGAAAGGTTGAAGAGAATGCACAGCATTTAAGATCACTTGCTGCTATGCCGGGCACTCCTTTAATCCCAGCAATTAGGAGTCAGAGGCAGGCGGATCTCTGAGCTCAAGGACAGCCTGGTCTACAGCCTGGACTACACAGAGAAATCCTGTCTTGAACCACCCCCGCCAAAAAAAAAAAGAAAAGAAAAAGAAAAAAGAAAAAAGAAAAAAAAAAAAGAGCACTTGCTGCTGTTCCAGAGGACATAAGTTCAGTTTCCTAGCACTCATGATAGGCAGTTTATAATTGCCTATGACTCCAAATCCAGAGTATATGACATGGTGTTCTGATTTTTATGAGCACATGTACACATATACACACACATGAATAAGTAATAAAATATAATCATATAAGTATATGCTCCAAAGAAACATGCACATGCATTCAGACATTAACAACCATGTATATACACACAAACACACACATAAATAAATAAGTAAATAAATAAAGCTACCTAGCTCTTCGGAAAACTCTAAGTGCCTTGGTCCGCCCATGTCCCCCTCCCTTCCCTCCACTGGGCTACAGAGGATCCACATAAAGCACACTGCTTTACTGAAGTTCAAGCTCCTTGAGGGCTTAGTGTCTGACAGGACACTGACTCTGCTTCCAGCCACAAAGCAGCTACTTCCTCAGTGCATAAAACCTGTCCTACTGGTCTAAAGATCCGCATTATTATGCTTACATCACACAAGGACATATGTTTGTGTTCAGTTCTATGCCATTTCCTATTTCTACTTACTGTTTGGCTTATTTGATTCAAATATTGTTATCAGAACAATATGGTAAAGCCAGGAAAATTAAGTATCATATCTATTGCTTCCTTTTTAGTTTAAGAGGAAGTCCCTTAAACACAGTAAGTATTAAATACTTAATAGCAACAGTAGTCTGAAATGTATGCTTTTGAAAGGTAAGAGTGAATAAGATAAATAGATAATGAATGAATGAAGTGATAAGGTAACTCAACAATTTGCTTTAAGAGGTCAACTTCAACACCAACCCTATTATCAACAGGCACAGTCTTCGGCCACACAGCATACTTTTAATATATCATGTCCGGGATCTTCACAAGAAACAAAAAAGATGATAAAATGAGTTGTCCATGTGCACTCCTCCTTCAGTTGAAGTCTAAGGAAACACTCTGCCCTCCTTTTTCAGCTCACACAAGCGGTGACCACAGGGTACAGACAGTCATGATTGCTTGTGAAATACCTTCCATCAGGCTCAGGGTTGTAAAGCATAGGTCCTCAGCTTGTAGCCGCTCCATTTGGGGAGAGGGAGGGTTATAGAACATTTAGAAAATGGAGCCTATCTGTAAGAAGCAAATCTGGAAGGTGGGGGGCAGGAAGTAAGGTCTTACAGCCCTGTGATGCCTTGTTGCTTGTTTTCTTCCTGCCTCTAGATCCCCCTAGATTGTGAGCAAAACTCTTCCATTCCTGTTCCCACAGCAAAAGGCATCCCATGACCTCCAGCATTCCTTCCTCACCAAAATCAACTGGACCCTTGTACTCCTAGCCAAATAATTCCTTCACCCCTTCTGCTGCTTCATGGTAAGACTTAGTCACTGGAGGAGAGAAGCAGCCAACAAAGAGAGCCTACTGGGCAGCACAGTAGACTACAAATGGCTTTTACTCAGAATCTAGCTGGATGGGGAACCTTCAAAAAGTTAATTCCATCCAGAATCTCAGGTTGTTGTTGTTAGATAAGGAAAACAGAATCTACTAGTTAGTTGTCTTTAGGATTAAAGATCCATACAGCTACATGACGTATTTAGACACATTTTTCTAAGAGCAATGGGTCACTATTTGTAATTTAGCATCTGTGGCAACCTTAGAGATCCTATAACAATAGTGGCCTGGAGAGACAACTCAGAGGTTAAAAACACTGGCTGCTCTTCAAGCAAACCTGGGATTGACTCCCAGCACCCACATGATAATTACAACAGTCTGTAACTCAAGCTCTTGGGAATCTAGCTACAACATCTATGCTCTCTCCTGGCTTCTATTGGCAGCACTTAGGAAGTACCCATTTGTTTGGTGTCTTGTTACTTCTGTGCTCTGAGGAGCTCTGGGCAAGTTCTGATTTTGTAGAATTTAGTAATTTTTTTCTTTAATTCATTTAATTTAGAGATGGTGATCTCATGGTCGTCCAGACTACTGAATTTGATTTTGTTTTCTTGTAAAACCCCAAATCTGGCAACTCCTCCAGAAGACCACACCACTGCTGTCATTTCCTCTTTCTTCTTTCCCTGCCCTGCCCCTCCCCGATGAAATCTAAAGATGTACTATCTTTTATAACTAAAGCACACAATTAACTTAATAAACCCAACTCTGCTCTATTCAATAGGTAAGGAAATAGAATCTGAGACCTGGTACTCTCACCTATTTCAGCCTTTTTTTAAAAAAAAAAATGGGGGTAATTTAATTTTACTTAACAATTATCCTACAATTCCTTTCATTTCCATCTGGCCTAGCACTTCCCTAGGAGTTCCATACCTGCTACTTCCATTAACATTAGAATGATGCTATAACTTGTTTTAATTTTCTGTTCAAAATGGATAGTGTACAAAATATTATGAGTCCAATATGGATACAAAGTAATTTTAAGATTCAGACATCCTTGAAATCATAAGCAAGACTTTCCTTCCTTAGTACTGCATAAGGAAGTGGGAACTGCTCTGTACGCAACATCATGGCAGCTGTCTGACATCTTGTGAGCTCTGAGATGCTTCATCTGGCACCAGTCATCTTGATATGAATATGTCAAAATTAAGTATAAATGGAAGAAATCCAGGAGCACCTGAAGCGTATGGAGAAAATTGAAGGTCAGATTTAATACATATCACTGTTAATGGGAGACCCAAGACAGCCAAGGCACAGGGCCCACAAGGGCCTAGTAAGCCAAATCACACATTTTATAACACTAAGAGTGCTCTGTGATGGAAAGACCAGCCCAAACAACCACTGGAGCCGCCAGTCTCCATGTGGACCTGAAATCAATAGGCTGGTAATCCTGATGGCCTGGGTTCAATGTTTAAGCCTAAAGATGTTCCCTGACCTGTCTCCACATGTGGTGAAAACACAAATACACACACACACACACACACAGACACACACACACATATGCACGCACACACACACACATACACACTATACAAAGAGACACTGAAATAATAAATTTAAAAATATAAGAAAATTAATAGATGATTCATAAGCATATTTTATATTTAAATAAAATCATAAAAATTAAAAAAACTAGGAATATCCTGCCCACACAAGGCTTACTTGTATCCTGCCCATACTGACCATACATGGTAAGTATGAATACACACAGAAATAATAATGAATTTTAAAACATAAGAAAATTAATAGATGATTAATAAGCATATTTTATATTGAAATAAAATCATAAAAACTAAAAAATAATAGGCATCTCTTATCCACACAAGGCTCTATAAATGTTAAGTATTAGACATGCACTAGCTGCTGCTGTTTGGATTTCTGAGGTATTTGACTCACACATGAGCTTTAACATGAAGACGACAGCAGCAAGTCTTCATTGCACGCAGGGTTCTGTGTCACTAAGTTTAAATGTTAGCAGTGCAGGCAACGACACGGATGGTCCCTGAAACACGTACCTTATTGAATGCTGTAAACTGTGTGTCGTTTTACATCTTCAGTTTTGTTTGCTCAGAATTTCACACACAAAGGAGACATGAATACACTTAAGAAAAAAATGTACGGAAATAAAGGTAGCACCAACCCTGAGCAAATGTAAACAAACATGGCGAGCACACCTACCCAGAATCAGTACAGGCTATTTTTATCCCAAAACCCCAAAACCACCATGGTATTTTTATGGCTTATGACTGAAGAGAACCTTTCAAACCAAAATGTCCCCAGTTTGAACAGTAAGTCACTTCAGGATTGATAAAAGATGATAATATAATACCAATATGTTTACACCATCAAACTTAGAAACCTCATTGAGCTGTCCCTTCCTGGTTATGAATTCATAAAAAATTCACTTTTTTAAAAAGATAAGATTCCAATGGAATACAGTATTTATATGCATTTTTTCTCACTTGTACTACCTGTAGATATCATTCTTACATCACCTTTGTATGCTTCTATTCTGAAGGCAATTCAGATCATAAACCTTCTCAAGCTGGGGATTACAATATTTTTATGATTAAATATGAACTAAATATATTCTCAAAGCAACAAAAAAAGTAAAGATAAATCTCTAACAACAGGACACACAAATAGTACCTGAGAAACCAAATTTTCAATTTTTCAACAGATAAAAGATGTGATCAAAAATCACCAGGGAAGCTACCACTGGAAAGCCATTGTACACAAAGAATAGGGATTTCCAAGTACTGGGAAGGGACCTGTAAACAACTGAAGGCCAATCTCCTAATGCTACAAAGTGAAGAATTGTGGGTAAATTCCTGGTGGATTTTGTAGAAAAACAGTTTAATATCTGTTTACCAAAATAGGACTGTTCTTCATTCTTACTTCTTCACACATATTTAAATTTGTGGTTACTACAGAAAATACTATGTCTATATAAACTTAAATAGAACAACTTTTTAAGCCCAAAGTGAGCTCTGAAGCAACATTTGCTAAACCATTAAGTTTTTCCAATTATATACACAATGTAAAACTCATTGGTAAATGTGAATACTAGTGAACTGGTAACAGGACTTACAAACATCGCTACCTGATTTTCAACATATTAGCTATAGTATTGTCTACCTTTAAGGGTGGAATTTCAATTAGCAGGGTCTATGGAACACATGAACTGACTCTGAACTACCACAAAACAGTCAAGGTTCTGTGGAGAGCTACTATCACTGCTATCCCTCACATTTGGTAATATAAAGGTTTCATTTTTTTCTAATAGTTCTAAACCTATGCCTGTGAGGCATAGCTTCTCAGTGAGGGCTTGGAATAGGAGGGCTTGAAGGATCACTGGGTCAATGTAAAGATATGGAGAGCTACCTATGCACCTATAAAGAGGCCAAAAGTCTCCTCTCAGAGAAGGCATCACAGATGGCATGTGTGACGGCCAACCATGCAGAGCAGTATTGACCACAAAGCATTATTACTATTTCTTTCTCTACCCACTCTGCAACTCTGTCTTTTTTCAATTGTGCCCAATGCCACAAAGTTATTAAAACATGGTATATTTCTTGCAAATCATAGAAAGTAGCTATGTTGGGAATCTAACCTAATAATTCTTAGATTCAGTGACATATGGAGCCTACCTGGTCTATTGTTCTATGTCCTCTTACCAGTGACTAGACATTCTTTGAAATCTTCATTTATTTTTCCTCATATGCTTCATCTTAACACATCACGTTTTTTGTCAACATTTTTACCTAGAAGCCAGTCTAAGTCATATACCAACATAGAACTTCCTGTCAAAAGTTTAAAATCTAATAAAAGTTGTTTATTGTGCATGTGTTCATATCTTTGAGTGTGCAAATGTAACCTTTTACTATTAGATTGCACTTCCAAACAAGAGAGGTTCTTACTGTCTTAAGAGTTTAATTGCTATGAAGAGACACCATGACCAAGGCAACTCTTATAAAGAATGACATTTAACTGGGGCTGGCTTTACAATTCAGAAGTTGAGTTCATTATCATGTGGTGGAAAGCATGGCAGTGTACAGGTAGATATGGTGCTGGAAACTGAGCAGTGTTCTACATCTTGATCTGCAGGCAGCAAGAAGAGACTATGTGTCACTCTGGAAGTAGCTTGATCATATCAAAACCTGCCTCCATTGTGACACACTTCCTCCAAAAAGGCCACACCTATTCCAGTAAGGTCATACCTCCTAATAGTGTTACTCCTTATAAGACAAGTATTCAAAGAACATGAGTCTATGGGGGCCATACCTATTCAAATCACTACAGTTACGAACCTTGTCTCTGCAACCTCATACACAAGCTCTTTAAATAAACTAAAAAACTGTTGAAGACAATTGTACTAGGCTTTGAAGCTGACGTAATAGAAAAGAGTTCTTTGGGGCAACTTCCTTATGACAGATCTCAAACTCGTATGTGACCATATTCAGAACTTCATAAAATTAAGGCATCTTCCCTGACAAAGAGGTAGGTAGTTCTGGGATTTAAAATTTCTGTTTACAGGTATCATTTCATATTTGAGATTGTATCAAGCATAACATGGCTAGTAGATTCCTTTAGGATTAAATGAGGCTTTGGGGTGAAGACCTTACCAACTAGCTCCTAATGAGTATTCCCAACTAGTATCGCAAAACTTGATCAGACTTCCACAAGGATTCAGGATTGATGGTTACAGTTGGCTTCATCTACTGAAACTGCTTCAGAAAGTGAGTATATAAATGTTTGCTTACAGGTACAGTATGATAGCTGTGTTCCTGAAGGCCCAGTGGTGGCTGGGAATAAATCTCCTTTGTGATTTCCCAAATATAACACCGGGTTACCTTTTAACCTTTGTTCCTTTCTTATACTATAATGCAGTCTTATGTACTGGAGTCACTTGAGTTCATGCCATCAAGAGGAATGTGTGACGGGGTTGAATGCAGTCCTGCTCAGCACTGTGGATCCTGAAGTGATACTAACCATTACTTCTACTGCTATGGCGAGCTAATGAAGAAACAGCACATTTTCTTGTTTACAGTACTTTTATATTCAAAACAAGAAGTTTCAAGTTTTTCAGACATACAGGATTAAGTATAGTGAAGCTGAAGAAAACTAGGTGTAGAAGGGGCCAACAAGAGCTGTCAGGGAAGTGATCTCAGAAGAGATGCAACAGTAGACAACTAAGTAAGAGCATGAAAATACTGGGCAGGATATGATGGGAGAGAATCACAGACGACATGCTCATGTATGCTTTGTCTCTGGTCCAGCTCTCTTCATATGGTAGTGGCCTCTGCCTCAATGCTGACATCTGATGCCATGTTGTTCATTTTTATAGGTGATGTGAACACAAGTCACTACAATCATTGTTCTGATATCTGGGGGGAACAAAGGCACTATACAATATGCTTTAAGTTAGTTAGATCACTTCCATTTTCTTGGAACATTCCCCCATATTGTTTTAAGAGGAGTCTTCCTATCTTACTAGGCTAGGCCTCTGAGGAGGCTTAAACTTCAGGCCAATGGCACTAAATCCAACAGGAAAAGCTTTCGTAAAAATTAATGAGAGATCATTTGTCTTGTTTACCAATGAAACTGTATCATGAAAAAATAAATTTTGGTCTTTAAAAGTAGTGGAAAAATGTGGAACTTCATCTGTGAGCTTTGGGGAGGGAGCAGAACATCTCAGAAAGGAAGGTCTGGGTTGCCATGGCATTTCAGTCAGGTATTGTGATGTCCTATCAGTTAAAGGAACAGTAGCTTGGAGCCTCTGGCAGCTTTTCCTGGACCCCATCCACAATGTTTCTTCATTTGTATCTCGCACCCTACAAAACCTAGGAAGTGAGAGGAAAAGAGAAACCAACCTACTAACTTTCCTGAATACTGACTCTGAGGCCACTGGAGTAAGAAAACTACAACTCCCACTGGTCCTGAGACTGTGTTCTTTTGCAGCTGTGAAGTGGCTAAAAGCAGTTAACACACTCTTCGGCATCCTTGGGCCTGTATTACCTTTTGAGGTCACTCTGAACAAGCTAACCTCACTCACCTTCTTTGGGAGGAATTCTGGGTAATTGGAAGGTTTTGGCTTGACAGATGCATCTAAATACACCAGTCAGCTAAAAGGCAAGAGTCTCTACTGGCATAAAGGTTCTTGTCTCTGAAATATAGGTGGTGTGCATACAACAGCAGTGAGCCACCAGAAGACTATAAAGTATCAGAGGGTAAGACTGTTCTCTTGACTACTGGCTTATCAAAGCAGTTTTACCATGAGAAAAGGACAGTGGAAATGATGAGGAGAAAGACTCAAGGGGTGAAACAAGGGCAGAAGCAATACAGCACATGGAAGGAGGAAAACTTTACTGTTCAGTACCGGAGAAAGAGAGGAAAGAGACTGAACGGCAAGCACAGCCCCCAGGCCAGGCCAGAGAGTCTAAGAACAGAATGTGTAGACTCTTTCCCAGGGAAGGGCTGCCGAGGATTGTGCATGATGGCCCTGCAGCACAGAGAAGACAGCAGGTGAAAAAGAGGGAACAGGTGCAAATCAAAGACCACCAGGAACGCATGCTTCGAGGGAGGGAACTCATACAGCAAAGACTCAAAGAACAACTCCTGAGGAAAGACCAGGGCCAGTTCCCTTCACTTGCGAAGCTTGATCGAGTGAAAAAAGAGACTATGGACTTTGAAAGGGCTAATGCACACCCACTTCTACAGCTACGTACTAAAAGTCTAATTAAGTTGGAGAGTCTTTTGGAGAAGTCTCAGGCAGGAGATGAAAGGAAAACAGCTATAAAGCCTAATCAAAAGAAATGCTTGGCCCTGCCACCATTTTTGAGAAGTCATGTACGAAAAATCAAAGATCAGAAAAACTGTAGTGCCTTTTGTGGAAAAAAATACTAGGAATTAAATAAAAACTTTTTAGAAGCACTGTGTATTCAGCAAGATTGTTGAGTAATTCTGACACACCATCTTGCTTCTGAAAGAGCTAGAAGGGACAGAGATGGCTCAGTGGTTAAGCACTTGCTCCTCTTGCAGAGGACCCAGGTTCAGTTCCCAGCACCCATGCAGTAGTACCTCACAACCACCTGTAACACTAGTTCTAAGGGATCTGGTCTCCTAGAACTCTTCTGGACTCCAGAGGCACCAAGTATGCTAGCACAAAGATATGCATACAGGCAAAACACTTATACACATAAAATCTCTTTTTAAAAAGTTTGAAATGCACATTATTCTCCTCATTCTGCTTTTCTTTTGAAGCTTTTCTTTAAACCAAAGTACAAAACATCCTTAATAGTCTCCTAAAATTAGGAATTATGTATTGTACATTCATAGAACAAAAAAAAAAAAAAAAAAAAAAAAAACCCAAAACATTCAAGAAAAAAAAAGAGTTAAGTGTGTAAGGGGATTCAGGAAAGGGAATACAATTTAAACTAAAAAAAAAAATCCAAATGCACAAAACGCTTTAAAAGAACCAAGAAAAGGTCAGTAATTTTCATAAACGACTGACTGGCATGAACTACTCCAAATCTTAAGTTAGAAACAATTCCTATGAAATAGTCTTTAAAATGTAAATAATGTGATTTCAATATGAACATATTTCAGGTTCATTTCAACTAATCATATTCTCACAAGGCAAGCCTCAAAAAGACCCATGAGCTAATCTTATTCATTTGGCCAATTTTACAAAAGAAACGGGTGGTGGGTGGGGTAAGTAGAAGAGGAGTGGCTACTAGGGTGGTGGGTGGGGTAAATAGAGGAGGAGTGGCTACTAGGGTGGTAGGTGGGGTAAATAAGAGAGGAGGAGTGGCTACTGGGGTGGTAGGTTGATAAGTAGGAGAAGAGAAGTGGCTATTTGTCAGAAGAGGCAAAGTAATATTTGGTATCATGTTCCAACCAAAAGGCCACAGAAAGACATGATCCCCGGTGAAGCTAAGATCAAAGCAGAACTCATCAGCACTCACAAAAACAATTCTCTTCCCGAATTTATTTACAAAATAAACCAAAAACTATACGTTTTAAGACCCCTTTCTACAGATGAACAGCACAATGACATTTTGATTAGAAAACCATTCCATAGCAAGTCCTTGCTTCTTCATACTTACAAGACAGGAAACACAAATGGCCACGTTTAGCATTAGGGGATTGGAAATATTTTCTGAAAAAATTACCACAGAAAAATCTCACAGCAAAAATATAAACTTTTTAACAGACCTCCCCTGGAGCAGTAGGCCAAGAATTGCCCACGTCATGTGGCCCTTTGGCCTCACTTCCTCACTACTGTTCTGCTGGAGACACTGGGAAAGTTCTGGAAGTTCTCACCCAAGAACCATTTTTGTTTTAAAGAACTTAACCTCTTGCATAAAACAAGTGGAATAGAGTTCTTCAATGGAAAGTTGGAGTTTTAATACACACTGAAACTCTAAAATGCTATAATATGAGGTATTTCCTCAAAATGAGACAAGAGAATGAAAAATTGATGGAATAAAAAGAATCTTAGAGACTACTTGAAAAATAGTCAAACTCCAGGAACAGTTTGGGATATGACATTTTAAATAAAATAGAATTCAGAATTCTAATTTCTCGCAAAGACATCAAATGAGTTGAAAGCAAAGCGTCCCGAAGGAAAAGACAGTGAGTGCCTTTAAGCCTGACCATGCATTTTCATGAGTGCCTTTAAACCCGGCCATGCGTTTTCACGAGTGCTTATACATTTAACTTCTACAAACAATCTTTTGCTGAAATATGTGAGGGGGAAACTATGTAAGGATTTCTGGTCTTTCATTTGGATCACTGGAGTGACTTGGGAGTAGATTTTCAAGAAAGAATAAAAACAGATCTGAAACATTTAGACTAGGTTAAGATTTAAACAGAAGAAAGATACCCACTGACATTCTGACAGTCTGATAAAGGACTGACATAAAAAGACCTAAGCAGTCCTTACAACTCTGTGAGAAATAGCTCCTAACCGAAGGCTTGTAGCCTGTGGGAAGGGATTCTGATGGAGTCTGGTGTGGTGGTGCACACCTTTAGTCCTAGTATTTGGAACCATTAGTCAGGCAGGCAGAGCTCTGTGGATTTGAAACCAGCCTAGTCTACAAGTTCTGGCCTACAGGGCTGCATAGAAAAAGAAGAAAATATGCAGATGGAAAATATATGTATGGAAACATAATCAGCAAGTGCAATTAAGGAATTGAGAATGAAAATAAAGTGTTACTAAAATCATTAAGGCAAAAAAAAAAAAAAAAAAAAAAAAAAAAAAAAAAAAGACCAAATCCAGCCATTTGTAGCAACATAAGTGAAACTGAAGATACTGAGTGGAATAAACCAGGCAGAGAAAAGACAAACCATTGCATGCTTTCACCTATATAGAATAGAATATAAACAGTCTGCATTCAGGAAAATAAAACAAACAACAACAACAAAATGAGCAGAAGGAACAGTGTTTAGTATTGGTCAGGGGGAAAACACAGAGGGAAATAAGGAAAGGTTGGTTAAGGAGTGCCAATCGTGGACAGATAGGATGGCTTGCGCTAACGCAGTGTGCACTTACAGTTAACATATAGTGCTCTTCAAGCCAGGTTTTGAATTTCCTTTCCAGAAGCAAGCAAGTTTTAAATTATAGATAACCTACACATATATGGAAGATCAATATACAAAGTAATAATGCACTCAACAACGGACTATGATACAGAAAAGCAATTATCAATAAACACTTAAAATAATTTTACTGTGCACTTGAAAGAAAATTAAATGCAGTTAATTATACAATCCGGCAGTCATATTTCTTGGCCTTTACCATTAGGAATATAAAACTTAAAAATGCATCACAAGCCTACCCACATGCCACTACAATGGAGGCCTTTTCTTAATTGATGTTCCCTCTTCCAAGATGAATGCAGCTTGTATCCTGCTGACAAAATCTAGGCAGCACACATGGAAATGAGCTCAACCATATGACTAAAGCTACGAGACTCTGGCAAGGCAAAGGTGTGTAGGAATTGCAAGCACTGACTGCTAAGAAGTCAGAGAGGACTAAGTAGTCTAGGTGAAGCACAAATACTAATAAAGCAATCAAACTACGTATACTACAGTCTTATCATGGATAATCACTGTAGACACTTATTCAAGCCCACTGAATGTGACTTAGAGTCAAAGTCTTGATGTAAAGCCCAGCTTTAAATAATACTGATGAATGATAGTTGACCAACTGTAACCAACACTGGAGGAGGGGGCAAGAAAGCAATGGAGGATGAGGTACAGGGAAGGAGCACTTCTGCAACATAAAGCTGGACTAACAACGAGAGTCATAAAGGCAAAAGCAATGTGGACACTGCATAAGAAAAAGTTACCTATACTCAAATGTTATGACAAAAGTTTATCAAAGCGCAAATTCTTCGTTAAGACTAGTTTAAAAGTATGCCTGCCACTGCCTGTAGCAAAAACATGTAACACACACGCCCAGAACCCATGATGTCACAGAAGAATGAGGTGTAAGGAAACAATTATCAAATTACTGAGTTTCTGAAACTGGCCTCCTCATGTGATACCTGCATGTCTTTAATGTTCCTTACTATACTTTCATGTTCACTAAAGTGATATTGAAAGAACAGATGTTCAAAAGAGCAACAAAATGGCTAAAAATGCTTACTGCTGGTCACTGCACAGGCAGCCCTGGACCCCAGCTCAGTGCCCCATGCACTGAAGCCTTTCTGCTTCCTAGAACAGACTTTACTCACATGGGTGCTTTGTACTCTGGCTCTTGGAGAAGTTCAGGTTTTGAGTCTGGCTTTACAGGTCCTATCTCTAATACTGACCTTGTGAAATGATCAAGGCTTAAGGAGGATATGACACTCCAACAACATTCTGATTTATTTAAGCAAAACACTATGGAAAAACAAAAATATGACTATGGGAACAATGCTTTAGAATGGGAAGACAGGGACTGGAGAGATGGCTCAGTGGTTAAGAGCACTGACTGCTCTTCCAAAGGTACTGAGTTCAAATCCCAGCAACCACATGGTGGCTCACAACCATCCGTAACAAGATCTGACACCCTTTTCTGGAGTGTCTGAGCTACAGTGTACTTACATATAATAATAAATAAATCTTTAAAAAAAAAAAAAAAGAATGGGAAGACATAAACAAATCTGGATAACGTTAAAAAATTAAATGAGATTGAGGAGAAGGAGAGATGGCGTAGTAGTTAGGAACACTTGCTGTTCTTCCAGAGGACCTGCACTATGGCTCCCTTCTATGGCTCCCTGCACCCACAATGGGCCAATCACAACCTCCTGTATCTAGCTCTAGCTCCAGGAAATTGTGATATCGCTGATCTCTGTGGGCACCAGCACTCACACACATACAAACAACAGAAACACACTTTGAAAATTAACTTTTTTTAATATAAAGAATAAGTTTAAATCTTTTTTTTTTCTGGTTTTTGAGACAGGGTTTCTCTGTGTAGCCCTGGCTGTTCTGGAACTCACTCTGTAGACCAGGTTGACCCTGAACTCAGAAATCCACCTGCCTCTGTCTCCCAAGTGCTGGGATTAAAGGCATGTGCTACAACTGCCTGGCCCTTAAATCTTTTTTTTTAAGAAGCATGGTAGTATTAACTCAAGTTAGCATGCCACAGATAATTAAATAAATTTTCTTTTTGCTTTGCTCTAAATTATACTAATTGATTATTTAAATAAAGTGTTCCTAATCAAGAATTCAGAAATTTTTTCTGAATCTTAAAAGGTTTTCTATCATGAAAAAGCAAAATTCTGTCAATACTCTTCTTTCTGTCTTGGTATTTCTAGAATGGTCAAACAGATAGTCGTGGGAATGAAAAGTACAAAGAATTTAACAACTTTAAGATTACAGCTAATATCATCCAAGGTAGTCATGTCAGGCTGAGAATTAAACACACACACACCCACACACACCCACACCCACACACACACACACACATCAATGTATATAGTCAAATCAGAAATAAAACTATATGTAAAATCTTAAATGCAAAAGTAAGAACCCTGACTTTGGATACACAGATATTAGGAATGTTGAAGTTATGACAAAACACATCTTCCTACAGATGCATTGCATGGAAAGTTTCTGTTATGGCTAGGCCAATTTCTTATGACTCAATGCTATTATTTATTCTAAAACCAAACCAAAAACAGTAACTATGGTGACACTTGTGAAGAACCTTTAATGATTCTATTTTTCAAACTCGGCAGTTGAGATTCATTAAGGAACTACCACAGCATTTATTTTCAAAACGAAACATACTGTTACGAATGTATTCAGGGGTAGGGGGTCCCTATCATGTGGGAAGCTATAAGCTGTAACACGAGCACTGAAGGAAAATAGGGAGAAAAATTATAAAATTTTATGGGTAATAGGGAAGGGAAATGAGAAGAGGAGGGACAAGAAAGGGGTCAGCAACAGGGACAGGAAAGGTAATATCAGAGTGCAAGTCTGTGCAGTTAGGAACAAGAGGTGGTCTTGGAAAATATAAACTCAAAATAAGAGAAAATTTATACATTCATATGTGTGTATTGTTTGATAGAAATGTTTAATAAATGCATATTGATGGATCAAGAACCAATTGGGGAACAGGACCTTCACATCAGAACCACCCCTACATCTCACATTTTCTGTCCAATAAAATGTATTCCCTGAGAGGGGGCTGTTGGGGCAGCCCATTTCCAGAGCTTAAAGCCAGGTATCAAAAGCTACACACTACAAATGTACAATAATCAGGAACATTTGGAGCCAAGTAATTTTACAAATTCAGTTTCAAATTTGAAATTTGTTTAAAACTAACAATTTTTTAATACATCTTTAAGCACTTGCTTGATGTTCTTCTTGATAATTAATGGGCTGACAAAATTTTAGGGTTTAAAAAAATTCATCAAAAGTAGACAATTAGCCTATACAAGCCGAAAATGTGTCCATTTGTCAAGATGTTTCCTTCTGAAGAATGGACTATCCCACCCATGTTAGCAAGCTAATCAGAAAAAAACTAACAATTTTAAAATGATTGTTTTTAATATTTTAAAATTATACCAATAAAACTATAATATAAAGTTAAATATCAAGACACTGCATCAAATTACTGTCCATATATCTCCAGGACCTAACAGTATATGCCCCAAAAATACACACTGATAATATAGTACATATATCTCTTAGAAAAACCCAGTACTTCATATGAGATTAGGAAAGTAAGAATTTGATCTTCAAAATTACAAATATAGAATTCGAGATAAAATAAATTCATAGATGACATGATTTTAACACTATCAAATATACATTAATTCTCTAAGCTAATACACTTTTGAAATTATTTTATCTATTTAAGTCAAATTATCTTAAATTTAATAGGCGCAATATGCTACACACATACACACACACTCACAATTATAAATATGCGTTACGTATTCCTTTGCCAGGTCATTCATTCATTAGCAATTAGTGACATGAGGCAGGTCTGATGGTAGCCCCGCTTTACCCCACAGCACTTGCACTTGGGAAGCAGAAGCACATAGATCTCTGTGTTCAAGGCCAGCCTGATCTATATAACAGGATGCGGGCCAGCCAGGGGTACATACATAATAAGACCACCATCTCAAAATTAATTCATTAATTAACTAACACAAAGACCATACAGAAATCAGTGAAATCATTTTGGTCTTTATATGGATTATGGTGATGTTCCTCAAATGACATGACTTCAAACCCAAGAAGACTCTATTAGCTCTACAAAATATAGTAATTTTTATTAATTTATTAGTGACAAAAACACAGCTTTCAATCATCATTTATAGTATTAACTATACTCTTGCAGGGTACCATTTTTCAGGTGAAGTTTTACAGATATAATACTGGGTTTCAGTAATATTTATTCTTTTTTTATTATTTTTATCCTTGTACACATTTGCGGTTTTTGTTTTAAATGAACTGGCAGATAAAGGCTCTTTGTGGTAGGATAATGGAAATGGGGCAAGAAGGTAGATATGAAATGAGGCCAAGTTTCTACACGAATAGTGGTCAAACAACTGTGTGATTTTGTAATAAGTGAAATAGAGAAGAGGTGGTGGGAATGGACATGGCTGAAAAAAAAGTGGTAATGATCAGAACTTCAAGTTTGTGTTGGGAGATGGCTCAGTCAGGGAGGGGTTTGCCATACACCACACAGACCTAAGTTTGGATATCTAGAACCTACTAACAGCCATGTGCATCAATGCAAGCTTGCATTGGGGAGGCAGAGGCAAGAGAATCCCTAGGACTTGCTAGCCTGATTTTAGCTTCAGGGTCTGTGAGAGATACTCTCAAACTAAAGTAAAAAGTGGAAGAACCTCTCAGTTGTGCAGGTAGGTAGAGGGTGGTGTGTGTCTTAGCCCCCTCGCTTGGCCTGTGTAGTGCTGTCGGGGCAGAGGAAGGAAGAACTTGCTTGGGTTTTCCCAATGTCTTGTGAATACCTACAGCCTTGACACTCAGGGCCCTGGGAATATTACCATGTTTTGTTTCCACCATGAAATGAAAAACATTGCTAACCACTGGGAATTGGTGATAAGCTCTTACGTAATAGTAATGACACTTACTTGCAGGACAGAAAAACAATTCTATCAAATTAAAGTCATCATTTGGATTCTCAATAATGTCATGTTTCTTTTTATTTATAAATATGTCTTGGCTTTATAATTTCATTATATTTAAATGTCTGGAGTTTCTATCTAGAAGGCTAGCTAACAACTTGGG
The DNA here is from genome assembly GCF_008632895.1 of Mastomys coucha. Classification (NCBI taxonomy): domain Eukaryota; kingdom Metazoa; phylum Chordata; class Mammalia; order Rodentia; family Muridae; genus Mastomys; species Mastomys coucha. The sequence continues at coordinate 59,486,478 of NW_022196909.1, read as the reverse complement.
TTAGTGAGGGAAGTAACTTGAACTGTAGGACAATTGTGATAAGTGTTGTAACAGACCTTGCCTCCTTGCTTATTGCATTCTCTCACTAGTATGACAATTTAATGCCAGCCTTAAGTGTAGGAGTGTTGGGGGAAAAGAAGAGCTATGAATTGGTTGAGCCTGACACCTGGCATATGACTAGCGTTTATGCTCTGACAAGGGGTTGGCACAGGGATGTTAACTGCTTTCCGTCAGTCAAAAGTAGACTTTGGGTTCAATGTTTTAATCTATCTTGTGAGACAAAGGAAGCCTGACAGTCTATGGGTGGCAATAGGCCCCCATTTTTAAAAATGGAGTAGGGGGTGCTTGCATGGCTTTAGGATTTAGGCTACCATTCTAAAAATACTGTCCCGCAGCTGTTTAAAATTTATTTTTTTAGACCATAGCACCACTGTTTGGTTGTTTCCAATTTCTCAGACCACAAATAGTAAAAGTGTACTCAGTCTACTGCAAACATAAATAGCAAATGCACGCTTCAGCACTTTTTAAAGGATATGGAAATTGGCAACAAAAACGCAGTTCATGTTGAAAATTTACGACAGCCTGCCATATTTCTTCAGAAATACAATCAGGTAGAAATTAGGAAGATCTCTACCAGCTGGGTGGTATTTTTATGTTTTTTCACTTATATTTTCACTCGCTGAAAGACTTTCATTATGCAGCTTCTGGCACTTGATAAAATAGAGCAATGGTACCTTTGCTAAAACCACAGTTTCTCTGGTTATGTTTAGCATTACACAAACATCCTTCACCTTAGATATCCTTTTGCATCGGGCATTTAATTGGACATGCACTGAAAAGATGATCTTTTTCCAGAATAGTATACTTTCTGGATATCATTAACTGGCAGGATTGTGTTTTTGAAACTTCACAGAAGTATGTGTGTGTATGCATTTCAACTATTAGGCATTTGGTTTCATAAAAGGTATTGTGAAAATACAGAGAAAAGGCATGAATACAAAACAATTCAGACTGACCTGCTGTACAGCTACAAACTAAAAGAAGGAAATAAAACAGTAGGAAATACGTAAAAGGCCACAACATGAACTGCATGTCCCTTAACTGTTCTGGGTATGTAAGAAATAACACAACCTCTGCCTATAGGTTTCAAGAAAGAAAGAAAACATTCATGGTGTGTAAGGTTGTCAAAATAAGTAAAATACAAAATTAAATTCAACAAAGAAAAACAGTTTACACTAGGAATAAATATTCAGAAGTCTATACCTTACTTCAGTGTTAACATGTCTTTCTTTGCATAGGAAAACAAGAAATACTATAAGAGTTAAAACCTGTAGAACTTAACACTGAAGGGACAGACCATCAGATGACTAAATACCTGGAGAAAAAAATAGCACTTGGTAATTTTAGAGAATTTATTTATATATTTTGCTTTTCTTGAAAAAAAAATAAATGAATAATTCAAAACTTGGTGATTTTGGGTATGGTGTCCCATGCCTGGAGTGAAAGAATCATTTGAGCCCAGGTTCTAGCCTGGGCAACATAAGAACAATTCTCAAGAACAAACAAAATTTAATGACAACAGTCTACACTTCAATCTATTTATTTAAATTGAGTTCAAAGGAAAGTAAGCCTAACAAGCTATTTTTAAGGGGTCCCTGCTCATCATATGATTTTTAGCAATCGTGCTTCATAAATAAACATTTTCACATTCACTATGTACATGGTTTTGCCCTTCATGAGAGTATGTCTTTTGAAACACACACGTTCAGTATACTACTACAGAAAATTTAAAATTTCAATTTGTGCAATGGAACAAAACTAAGATTAGCTAAATGAAAAAGACATCTAAAATGTTCTTGAGTACTGGTAAAGATGAATGTATTGCTTTCTTAGCTCACTGAAAACAAGAGTAAGACTGAGATCTGCAGGCATCGGGAAGCTCTTTTCTACTGGCTAAGCAGTGGCTCTTTCCAATCTTCCACTAAGCATGATTTTGCCAGATAATGTTGAATGTGCAAACTGAAAAATAAACCTATAAATTCTGAGTTAAATATTGAAGAAACATAGAAGGATCAGATTATACCATAGCTTAAGACAGGTAGACCTGTGTTTGTCTTCTCCCTGCCAGCACTGACTTGAGAATATAAACTTATGAGTCTGGGTTAGTTTTACCCTATTTTGGATGCTATATGGGTGACACAGGTCTGACAGAATGTCATGACTGTGGTTCTAGGGTTATCTAGAAGTCTCTTAGAGGTCACAGTTAGATCTTTTGGTCCGTTCAATGATATATGTAAGGTTAGCGTCTAAAAATTGCTTTTGAATGCCATTTAATCATGTTTTCCTAAAAATAAGAGTGGATCCAATCAATATGAAAACTAGAAACAATAATATTTTTCAAAGGGATTCTTAAATGGGAATTTATGTACTACTGATGCAGTTTTCTGATGTGAAACAAGATCACTTTTACAAAATTGAATGTTATTTTATATGCAGAACAGCAGAGAATAAAGAATGAAAGTATAAGTGTCTACTTCATTTGCTATAATCATAAGTTCTGAAATGGAAAGAAATACAAAATTCAACACTGGCAGCTAATGGAACATACAAACCTTGCAATTTAAAACGAAAAAGCTTCCTCCTGATACTGTATAATCGCTTTGAGTTAAAAAAATTTTCCCCCTAAATTAACCATGAGGAACGGAGAAAATGAAAAAGAAATCACTGCCAACACATTACCAAGACTTACTGAATATTTAATGTATGGAAACAAATCTAGATTGGGAACCTGTGACTGGCCACACAGGAGTGAGCCATGCCTCCTCTATGACAACACACAGAGCCTGCATCTCTGAATGGAGGAGACACACTGATCCTGAGAAAGCTCCTGAGTAGTGAGCTAATTAGAGGGTCTGACAGTTCCTTCCACAGTCTGTGAGTGGTCCGAGGAAAGCCATCCTACCTGAAACTATGGCTATAGTGATACCAGCATATTAATTACAACCATGCAGTAGCCATCTGTCCCTTTGGAGGATGCACATTAACCTCCACCATCACTGTTAGCATGAACTCTAGGCAACCAGAAACAAATCACATGCTCAGAGTTACAGAGAAATGTGAGGAAATTGCTACCAATAGACCGATGACATCCTTTACAAATGTTTTCATTGCTTCCATCACATTTTTAAATCCTAACAAGTAATTACATAGTATTCCTACTTAAAAATAGATGTTTGAAGATAAGTTCTTTTAAATCAGAAATGGAAACAATTTTTTTAATTTTATTTAACTGAAGGTAGTGACCTATATTTATTTTAAAATATTTTTTAAATGTTCTTGTTTAGCTGGATTAAATGTCTATACATAATTAATAGTTACTTATAACACAGTAAATTTAATTTTTCTTGCACCCTCCCTCCAAAAAATTATCATAATTTTAAACTACTTTTTCACATCATTTGGAACTTAAATTACATACAAGTAATGTAATCTAAGACCTTTTCTGTCTGGTCACCTGAGGAATTAGCAATTAAAGTATGAATTTTCATGGTCAGTTATATCTTCATTTTATGAAAAAATAATTTTTCACATTAAGACTGTTTCTAGGGCTTTTTATAGTAAAAGAAATCACCACTTTGGGAGCAAAGCCTATATTACAAGGACCAGGGAAGGCATAGCCTCCTTCTGGGTCCCAGGCAGGCCTGCAGTGAAGCCCTTCAGTGTGGGAGAGTGACAAGGCAGGCAGTTCAACAGTGAGGTGGTAACTGACGGAGCTCAGGGAAGCATCCCGTCGCACGACTTAAACCACTGGTAGCCCAGTAGCAGCTCCTGTTTCACTGTGAGTATTCTATCTTTAACCATGATAGTCCTATCTTCTATCTGTCAGCAGCACCAGAAGCATTCATAATTCATAAATGTTTTCCTTTTATGCAATGCAGGATTTTGAACTCTGTCTTAAAAAAAAAAAAAAAAAGTTAAAGGCTGTGTTTCTTTAAGACCAGAGTCTTATTTATGGGAGTCTGTGGCTTAACTGAAAACAATTTTTCTGTTCCAAAGAAAGTCCGTCTGAAATGTACAAACTAGCATCCATCCACCAATAGAAAGTTGTGGAAAAGGCACCAAGATCAATGTTATAACTCTCATCAATTAAATCAGAGACTTAAAACTAAAGGCCAAACTAAAGAAAATAAAACAATAATTATTTTTAAAATTACAATGTATCATAAATATAAACACTTGTGCAACATCACTTATTTAGGTCAGCAAATACTTAATGAAGCCAAAATATGTAAATATGGTGAGTAACAGATTTATGACAGCCTGACACCCCCCACAATAAACATGTAGAAATCCCTCAGTGCTATTGTACAAAGTTTGTTCACTAAATACTCATATATATTTTACTTATTTCTAAAATATTAGCAATGTTAAATAAAAGTTTAAAATCGGTATGTTAATTGAAAATAAAAATTAATGAAAAATTAACCCAAAACCAAAATATCTAACAAAATAGTTATAGTATATAAATATCACATAATCTTAAAATCAGTACTTATGTATGTAAGTTAGTATAGCTACCTCACATACATGCTAAGAAAACCTACCAGGAATGTGCTATAAGCAAACATCTAGCAGTCAAAACATGCTGCACTTCACAGATGAGAAGAAATGCTAAAGAACATCAGTAGCACAGGCACAAAGCACTGGGCAGCGGGGTCCAGAGGTCTCTGCCCATGAAGGCCTACCTATCTTTGTACACATCACAGCATCACAGGAATCCTTAACACAGGAAGATTTAAAAAAAAACAACAAAAACCCAGCACTCACTGTTATCATTTTTCAACCAAATTTGTAGCAATTACATACTTGATTACCCCCAAACCTTCTAGAAAATTAATATAGTTGTAATAAATGATCATTCTCTAACTTTTAATACCTATATTAAAAATAACAAGATGAAATGAGCTATTGGTTTTAAGTAATCATGTACAAATATTCACATAAGTTCATAGATGTCACTGTAAATTTAAATCTAAGCAAACTTGTTAAAATAAAAACTGTTGTTCTGATTGTAACTCATATATAAGAAAACAGTTATATATCTACATCTTTCCTTATCTTAATTTATTGAAGTTTTCATACTTGAATAACAGATAACATAATCATATATTATTAAACATAATCATACATTATTATACTTTATTGTGAAATAACAGTTATTCTATAACTATCTTCTGCATTGAAAAACCAAAGAGAAATTCTACAGCTAGCTATATATAAGAATTGGTAAATGAAAATATTCTCATTCAGCAAGTGAAACATGAGCCTTCCATTTAATTGCTGGTTTGTTGTTCACTAAGAAAAAGTGGCTTATTTCTTTCTCAATGAATAATGTTTCCTATTTAGATAAATACGGGAAGTCACACCACCAACAGAATTCGATTATCTATAATGAGAGTTAGTTACTCCATGTTCCCTTTTTAAACAATAAATTAACATATCAACACGCTCTACAGTATTTATATGAACATTAAAATACAACCTATCAGAAAGTAAAAGGTATAATGGGGTTAATTTTAGAGTGTGCACACAGACTTGAGCTGCCCAGTATGGACTAGAATGAATGTATTGGACACATGATGTTACTCATTCTACAGGAAGTACAGAGAAGGACAGAGAGAGAGAGCTTCTAGCCAAATCTTCATTCACATCTAACATTCGTGGACACAGCTGTAGTTGAAAGACCATTTCCAAACAGATAGCAACAGACTTCAGTTTCCTTTCAAATAATATGCCTTCACAACTGCTCCAACAAAAACAGTCCTGTCCTTCAACTTTACCAAAATGCCTTATGCTTACTTTGTAAAATACTACCACTTTGTTTTGCTTTAATTTGCAATTAGTTAAACTAATAAAATGTTGTTCAAATTTCCAAATTATGTTAACATGTTAGAAAGCAGTAGAATGGTGCCTAATCAACATTTTATATCAGTAGCTTTGCAAGCTTTCAAATTTCCCTTGCATTTAACTTCATGGAACTTCCTAGAATGATACAAATCATATAAGTTTTCAATTACAAATTTGATTATACTCCTCCCAAAAAAGGATCAATTTTACAAATCAAGCTGTCATAATCAATGCTAACAGTTTTCATTTTTTCTCATTTTTTGGACCTATACAATAATTCAAAATTAAAGACAACACATAGGCTATTAAGTCATAATATATCATAACAATATCTAACTGGTGATGATGTATTTCTTGAAACCTGTATAAAATAATGCAAACATGTTAAGAATACAGATAACTATGAAATAAATTAAAAGAGGTTTTAAAATCTATTATTTTAAAAATAATAAGAGAATTAAAAACACAGAGAAAAGGAAAACAATAGAGGCCTTCATCCTTCCTTGAGAAATATTGAAACAGCTGACACTGACAACACAACTTTAATCTACTATTTATCTGACAGTAAATTCAAAACCATTAATAAAGTTAATGGAAACTTAATCACATTGCTTTTACTCAATGCTGTTTTTGTACTGAACAGTCAAATGTCCCATTTAGAAAGACTGCCTAAATAATTTTATTCATAACTTTTCCTAATAGTTAAAACTATAAAAATGTACAATATCACTACTCCTCAAAAAGATCCCTACCTTGAAACAGCCTTCTCATTTAATACAGAATACTGACTAAAGTTTGGAAAGAAATCTCCATTCAAAGCAAATCACCAATGCAAGCGATGGGTTTTACTTTTCTCCGAGTTTCACGTACACGTATTCATCACTTTGAAAGAAAATGCAATGGAAACTGGAGAAATCTCGACTTTTATGAATAATAGCCTCTGTGTTGTATCTACTAATGACAAAGCATATCATACACAATAAGGTCCTACTGATAGCAGCCTCCAAAAAAGAAGTCTTGTCTGGTGGTTTGGAGAAAGATTCCAAAATGATTTAAAGCACGAGTCAAAAAACAAACCATGAGAGAATATGAAGGTGTGCAGCAGACAGTGACAATGAAGGAGAATGTGAAGACAACACAGAAAAAGACATGAAGGGGCCAGACACCTGAACCTAGTAAACCTCAACCCCTCTGTCTTAGCTTTTCTTCCTTTTT
>NW_022196909.1:59457588-59479346 GCF_008632895.1 Mastomys coucha | reverse complement strand
TTCCTCTCCTCTTCTTCTTCTCTCCTCTTCTTCTTCTTCTGCTGCTCCTCCTCCTCCTCTTTCTTCTCTTCTGCATTCCCTAATCCTCTCCTTTTCTGAGCTCAACTACATCTTTCTGAAAGATGTCCTTGATACATCCCTCTATAATAGTTATCAAGCACAAGGTTTTTATAGGGATCTTAAGGTGATTTCATTTTTAACTTTATTTCAAACTGTGCCTTTCTTTAATAAACTGCAAGCTCCACTGGGAAGGAATTTTAAATTGCTCTTGTATTCTACTAATCCTGAAAGTTGAGACAAAATTATTTACTGACTGCTAAGGCAAGAAAACAGAGAAGATATGAAAACCCAGGTGAGCAGGCATTCAGATGACAGACTGAGGTCACTGTAAATGTAGTGGCACACAGAGGATCCTGATTTCTGGTGACACTCCTACCACACATTCCCTCCATCTTTGCTTCACTCTTCTCTCTCAGGGGATTTTACATATTGACTCTCAACAAAACACTCTACTGAAAGGGGGAAAATGTTTGAAAGCTGGTATGCTGAGTCATGTCCAAACCTTGAGGGAATCACTTAGACTGTCCTGTCTTCTTGCTAGCATGGCGGACACCCATCTAATGGAAGCACCCCAGCCACCCAGGCTGAGCTCAAAGCACCGAGCAAGGGCCACGCCTGGGTCTCACATCCCGCCAGTCATGTGTGCTGGTGATTCTCTCTTCCTCCTCTTGTCTGTTCTCACTGCTGCCAGCTTAAATGAAGGGCTGCATTTGTTCCTGGAACTAAGCAGCAGCTTCTTAAAGCAGGACACTTGATTCCAGTAACTCTTTGAAATACCCGCATGCTGGATTCATATTTCTCAGAGTCCTGCCATTTCACCAATAATAAAAAAACTGGTGAGGGATTGTGGTTTCCTATCCTAACAAAACCAAAGTTCCTCACTTGTTTAAAACAAAACAAAAACCAAAAACCAAAAGTCTTCCTCTAGAACAGTAGTTCTCAAACCATGGGTCATGACCCTTTGAGATACTGAACAACTTTTTCATAGGAGTTACCTAAGACCATCAGAAAACACAGATATTTACATTATGGTTCATAACAGTAGAAAAATTACAGTTATAAAGTACCAACAAAATGATTTTTATGGTTGGGAGTTACTACAACATGAGGAACTGTATTAAAGGGTCACAGTATTAGGAAGGTTGAGAGCCACTGCTGTAGAACCTGCCCAAACCATAGATACAACATATTGGCCTCCTGTTCTCTTTGATCAAGTTCATCTGTTTCCCTAAAAGACATATTCACTCAAGCAGCATGTGTGGTCCTCTTTATACACATAGAGACCTAAAGTTGCACAGCCCAAGAATAGAAGCATATTACGTAAGCTCCAGGAATGAGTTTTAGTTCTTCCTCCATTTCCATAGTTTGTATGTCCACTACAATGTGCATTTGATGGACAGTAAGCAACATACTCAAGGTGACAGAGTCAGTTGGTAGTGCTGGTGGTACTACCAACCAACTCCCAGATTTTTCTCATAGTCCAGCTGTCTTCACGGGGGCCATCTTAGCACAACTATGAAAGAGGATTCTACATGCAAATGTGATTGAGTACAATTAATATTCCATTATATTAAGTTTTAGCTATTTGTGTTTCTTCTTGTTCAAGATGACTTCATTTAATAACCATTTTCTGGGATCCTGCCATGTGCTGAAAAGAATCTACCTTAACAAGGAAGGCTAATGAGTCCACATGAATAGTCAAATACATAACATACACCATGTTGGATAGGTGCAGGGACCAGTGAACGACGCAGATGCTATTTTAAATGTGCTGACTTATGAGGCCTTCAGCGATGATGTAGTCTTGAGGAAAAGACCAGTGAATGGAGCAGATGCTATTTTAAATGAGCTGACTTATGAGGCCTTCAACGATGATGTAGTCTTGAGGAAAAGACCAGTGAATGGAGCAGATGCTATTTTAAATGTGCTGACTTATGAGGCCTTCAACGATGATGTAGTCTTGAGGAAAAGACACGAAGGAGGTAAGGACACAGAGGAGTATGAGGATCTCCAAGGGAAGATTCTAATAGGTTTTTAAGTGCAGAACAGCCCTAAGGCAGTTCAGTTGCAGTGTTCTTTGTAGGGTTGTAAGCAGATGGTAAGAGGGATGCTGCCAGGAACAAACACCAGAAGACAGGAGTGAGGTCATGAGCATAGCATGAAACACGCAGCTTTCATTCCCAAAACATAAGAGTTCTGAACTGGAGTAAACTTCACTGGGATTTCTGAAGTTTCTCTGGTCATCATGTGAAGATTACAGAAGTAGGGACAGGGACAGGGGTTGAAATCAAAAGGAAAGACAGGGTTTTCTTTAAAACTCCAATGGAAAGGCAGTGTCAGCCACTGATCCAATGTGAGCAGAAAATAGATATATGATGAGAGTTATTAAGATGCTGCCATCTATGAACATGAGGAGATAGAGTGGTCTGTCAAGATTCCAACCTATGCTGGGCGGTGGTGGTCCATGCCTTTAATCCCAGCACTTGGGAGGCAGAGGCAGTCGGATTTCTGAGTTTGAGGCCAGCCTGGTCTATAGAGTATACTTCCAAGGCTATACAGAGAAATCCTGTCTCTAAACCACCACCACCCTCCAAAAAAAGATTCCAACCTACACCTTTGATCTTGAATCTGCTTCCAAGTTCCTTAGGCTCTCCTCCCTGTAACCTGCACTTGCATGCTTGTACTCAGCCTGCTTTCTATTGACCTAGTACCAGCTGATGACTGAGGTCACCAGACATTCTGGGTTGTCTATCTGCTTTTACTTTATCATTATTGTGTATTATGATACATGTAGGGGGCATGAGTGTAGCAGAGCACACACATAGAGACAAGAGGACAACTCTGTGAGATTGGTTGTCTCCTCCCGCCTTTCAGTGGACTCTAGGGATCAGACTCAGGATGTTAGGCTTTCCCAGTCAGGACTTTCTCTGATATGCCGTGTTCCCAGCCCCCTTCCCTAGACTTTTGGACAGAGTCTTCTGCCTTGTCTTACTCAGCCCTTAACACTTGCCTGCATTCCTTGGCTTTGGCTTCTCCTCCCATTCTCAGTGCTAACAGGGTAGTACCTTTGTTTCTCAGTCTGTGGTTCAGTTTTCAAAGTCACATCTGCCTGGAGTTCAACTCTCCTGCCTCCTTTGTTTAAGGATGTTTGTCAGCACACTGGGGACCATGCTGATAATCATAGTAATTTTGTGATCTAAAGATATTTAATTGGATCACATTCATAAATCCCTTTTAGCATGTATAGTAACACATTCACTAGTTCAAGGATAAGGATAAACAACCTCACTGGTCCCATTAGTCTGTCTACCACAATAATTGAAGGGTTTACGAGTATGGGTTTGGTAGTGCTTTTAGGTCCATGGTTCTAAGATAGCTGTCAAAGCTTGTTATAAAGCCCAAATTGAAGAGGACAGGGCAAAATGAGATGAACCCTCAGCTGACCTGAGGTCTTTGATACACTGCCCCCTAAACTCTCCCAACCCAGTGAAGTTTATTTCCACTGATCACTCCTTGAGGACATGTGTAGTAAGTGTACTGTTTTGTTTCCCCTTTTTGTACAAAAAGGGAAAATTCAAAAAAGCTAGAAGTCCTTCCAATATAAACAAGTGCAACTGAAAACAATAATAGAAAATCTGTAAACATGCAAACATGAGGTTAGAAAACTCTAAATTTTGTAAAACTTAAACACTTTTATTTCTTAATATTCCAGAGATTTTTGTACTATAAAGGCAGTTACGTGCAACTTGTCTACCCCTCCTGTCTGATTTAGTCCTTCTGTGAAGCTGTAGGAATAGCACAGATCAGACACACACCACACACATGCACTGAGTACATACAAGAAAACATGCTTTATTAACAGACCTACTTGCTCAGTCATGGTCCTGTGACCCATCACTCATCCATCCCATGGGGGGCTCTTCATGCCATAACTTCTTATCATGATGGCATTGAGAATTACATTTCTAACAACAAAATTTTGAAAGACACACATAGCATCTCTCTTCATTATTAAGATGCATATTCTAGGTGATAAGGTGATGACTCCCTTGGCATGCATGCGTGAGGATCTGAGCCCTGAAGAACCACAGCACAGAGGTGAAAAGGCAGGTAGCCCAGCACCAGGGAGACGAGACAGGGAGATCCCTGGGGCTTATCTGCCAGTCAATGTGGCCAATCAGCAAGTTCCAGGTTTAGTATGCACATAAGATTCCTATTTGTCCCTTAAACACATTTAAGTTGCCTGTGCCTGAACCACAAAATGACCCTAAAGCCCAGTACAAATGATGATGATGATGATGATGACGATGACGACGACGCTGATGCGAATGATGATCATCTGTATTTATTCAGGTATACTTAGGCTAACTAAAAGAAACAGTTTAGTAGCAAGGTTTAACATACTTGGTCTCCTATATCATTGCTCACTTAAAATCATGCTTTATTTTATGTAGTTCATCTCTTTCATGCAGTTCTTATGCAATTTCTCAGGCCCATTGGTTGCTTTCTTTCTTTTAGCTTAAACATATCTCTTGCTGTTTCCACTTCTACTCAGGACTCTATCACAAGGTGCCCTTTCCCTGGAACCTGCTCTTCCTATGGTCTCAGTTCTGACACTAGCCTTGAAGGTCTACATGTACACATACAGGCTTGTGCCATAGATATCCACAGCTCTCGAGGTCTTCTTACTAGTTTTCTTGATTTATGCATGCTTAGCCTTGGTGACCTCTTGTTTTCCTTGGCTTGAGAATCTCAACACGCTGCCCTGTATGACAAGTCAGGATCCACTCTTCAAACAACCCTAAGCACACACACTCTCTCTAGTGTTCCACTGACCCCAGAGTAGCTATCTAGACAAGAGAATGCAGCAGACACAGAAGGGTTAGCTCTGCTAGCCACTTCATATGGATGCCTCCAAAAGAAAATGAACCATTTGTAGTTTACAGAGGGAAAACATAAATGGCCAACACATTTTCCAAAGTTCAGTATCAGTACAAAGAAAAAAAGTGTAAATCAAACAAATTAGCAATCTTATTTGGCAAAGACAAAATGTATTGGTAAATTGCCAGGGAAACAAATACTCGTAGCCACTGTTAATGAGCAGAAATAGATAGTGATTAAAAATTTTGATAATGGGACTGAGGAGGTGACTTAGTCAATAAAGTGACTACTGTGCAAGCACACAGATATCAGTTCAATCCCCAGTTTTAGCACCCATATTAAAACAAAACAAAACAAAACAAAACAAAAAAAGCCAGGTGTGATGATCTCTGTGCACAACCTCTCAGGCAGGAAGCTGACAAGGGGATCTTGCGGGCTCACTGCCCAGCCAAACTCAGACAAACACGCAAGCTCCTGGCTCTATGAGACAACCTGTCTTACCAAAATAGACAGCAATAGAAGACAACCACACACATGGGCACACACATACATGTGCATACATGTAAAAGACATATGCATGCACACTAGAACCATTATTTATAATACCAAGTTTCCACCCTGTAAAAACCCTGGTCTCACTTATGGAACTGAAGTCTATGACTAACCTGGACTTGGTTATTAAAGCCAAAGAAATCGACTAAATGCTGGCTGACTAAGTCTGCAACCATGTAAGTGCCTGGTGTTCTTAGCCTTAATCACAAAACAGAAAATTTAAGGACTAGGGAGATGGCTCAGAGGCTAAGATAAGAGCCTTTCTTTCTTGCATAAGGACCCAGATTCAGTTCTCAGCACCCACTCAGCAGCTCACAACCATTCCCAGTGACTTGTAACTCCATTCCCAGGGGAGCTAGAACCCTCGTCTGGATCTGGAGGGCACTAAATATACACATGATGCACAGACATACATGCAGGCAAAATATTCAAGCATATAAAATAAAATATTTTTTAAAAGAAATGTTAGAATGAAGACAATTTGTGCAATCACTAATTCCCTGTGTTTACTAGATAATTTACTCTGTCCTCATGGTGACTGTCTCACTGTGATACTATGGGCAACTTTGAAACTTGGTACTGAATAACGATTACTTCAAAGCTCCTAAAATGCATTTAAGTTTACATAAGTTACTACTTAAATGTAAACAGCCATGCCAATAATGTCATTAGCATTCAAAATAATTCCAAGATTGTGAAATGCAAAAAAAAAAGGTCAACATATTGAAAGCAATTAACTGCAGGAAGAGATTGAAACAATAAAGCAATGTATAAATGAGAAAGCATAACACAGAACACAGTATCAAAGAGGCCAGTGACCACCCAAGTACAGAGCAGCTCAGAAGGAAGAAATCAGTTCTCTACAACACCTTAGGAAAAAGTTTAAATGTGGCCACACACATGCCCAATTCATGAAGTTTGAGAGGAGAGAAAATAACTGGAGGAAAATTATCTAAAATTTAAGAAAAAGAATAAATTATGCCAAACAGGGAAGTCATGTGACTGACAGCAGTAAAACCTGAAGATAATAAAATCAGGGGAAAGGAAATCAGCTCTAACACTAAGAAATATGAAAGGAGTGAAAACATTCCTGTCCAATGGTTAACTCTCTGGAGAGAAAACACTGAAAACACGCCATCGTAAAATATGGATCATAGAGAATTGAGTAGCTTAAAATGAGATGTTTCCAATCCAACTCTTATGAATAGTCAGGAGAAACACATTCATGAGGACATTGAGGGTGGTTGTTAGATACCAGTTCACAAAGTAAAGTAGGGAAACCAAGTGCCATAAACAGCCCTAACTTCCTGCAAGGCAAAAACATGTCCATGGAACTATTTATTATGCCTATAATCTCAGCAATTGAGAGGTGGAAGAAATAATAATTGGAGACCAGCATGGGCTATATGAGACTCTCTCTCAAAAATATAAGAAAAGTGAAAAAAAAAAACACATTTAATTATCTGCTTTCTAACATTCCCAAACAAACTGAGCACAGTGTACTACAACAAGAGCTGGCAACAGTAGGGTGGCTCAGTGGGTAGGGCTCCAATCCCCATGCCTGGAGAAAAGAGCTGACAATTGCACTTTGTCCTAGCATCTCCCACATGTGCTATGTGTGGCAAGGGCACATGAGCGCCCCCCATGCATACTAAATAAATGAGGATGAAGATGAAGACTGATGATATTGTGACCTTCAAGATGCCTTAACTTTTAACTCCTTAAGGGTAAAAAACAAAACAAAACAAAATTGCATTGCTGAAAGCTCTAAAGCATTACTATTATTGCTTTTACATCAAACACTCTAACCATTTCCTCAGTGTGTGATGGCAAACCAATAACATTCCACTCATTCCCACAAACAACAATATACGTCATTTATATAGTGCTTTGGGATGGTTTTAATACCATTGAGACATGTGTCCTGACTATATAGCACAGTTACATTAATATTTTATTCTATCTATTATTTTTAAATAAATTAAGGAATTTATACTTTAAAACTTTGATAGGAAGTTCTTAATAAAGTAATGGGAAAAAAGAATCTTGGAGAATCATTTACCTACAAAACACAAAAAAGTGAAATGTTGGCTATATGCTATATGTTATAAAATGACATTTTCCCATGATTTAAAGTTATGGGTTTTTTTTTTTTATGTTTTTAAGGCATTTATTGTAGAAAAGCAAAGAGAAGGTGAAAAGTAGATAAGCAGAAAGCAGCCATGGCCACGTGGAAAGAGGGGAGACGGGAAGGTGGAGAGAGGAGAAGCAAGGGAGCAAGAGAATAAGAGGTAAGAGCTTAAAGTTATGTTTTAAACCAAAACAAAAACTACCAAAAAAACCCTAATGATAAAGTCAATATTTAAGAGAGAGAGTTAAGGTAACCAAAGTAGAAATAAGAATGTGGGGCTTCACCTGAAGAATCAAAATGTTGTGGCCATAGACTTCAAGTCACTTATGCATAATTGGCCAAAGCAATCAATATCCAAATTATGTACCATTAAATAAAATGCACTAAAATATCCTGTAAATCAAAACAGAAAAGCATTCAAGCACTCATATAGGAAGGAAAGGAATAAAAGACTAGAAAAGTCAGTAGAAAAAAATAAATGAGAAAAAAATCTGTACTATTAAACTAAGTTTCATGAAAATAGCTAAAATATACCATTTAAGAGGTCAGGGTTGAACAATGTATATAAAAATAATCATTTGTGTAACAGATGTCTAAGATAATAAAGTATATTAATTATCCAAATTCCATATTTTATAACATCTAAAAGTGTAAAAATGGCACACCATACTCCATAAATATAATGTAGCTAACGGGTCTGCTCTGTACAGATTATATTCTTGTTGGAATTTCTTCTAACTATACCCTCCCTGGTAGAAAGAGAGGGAGGTAAAGTGGGAAAACACATACCAATATATAAAAAGCAAAACAGCAATATTGATGTGAATAATTAGATTTCAGAGATAATAACGAGACACTGAGAAAGGCATTGTGTTACGACCAAAGAGCCAACTCAGTAGGAAAATAGGCGATTCTACAGATACCAACCTGTTGTGGATTGTGTTAAGGCTGGCATTATGTTATTTGGGTTCCTATATGTGAAGTGCTGAGAGTCCCTGCCCTCCAGCTTGTTCTGACTGGTAAATAATGTTGGCAGCAGCCAATGCCTAGGCAGGAAGACAGAGGTGGGACTTTAGGATCAATGGGTAAGGGGACCAAGGAAGAACAGAATCACCATGCTGAGAAAGGTATAAGATCAAGGCTTGAGAACTGCAGGAAGAGATATATATCAATCATGTATTAGCCAGGGAAGAGTGGCCCTGCTCCCTGCCATTGAGTCATGGGTAGCAAAGATGGAATACAGATTTTTAGTAAGTAATAATTCAGGAGTATCAGAGGGGAGGTGTTAGCGATATGGAAGTTTGGGAGTTGCCCAGCCAATTGAGCTGATTAAGGCATATTAAATATAAGGCTGTGTGTGTGTGTGTGTGTGTGTGTGTGTGTGTGTGTGCACGCATGTGCACACGCGTTTCTCTTTCATTCCAGATTCCAAGTGGGTAGCAAGAGACTCAGCTGGGAAGATTAGAGCAGGTAAGTCAACTACAACAACACTAACCAAATAACAAAGTCTCAGAGACACACAGGAAAACTAAGAAATAGACTCAGCACCTGTGGATTCCAACAGCTAGGGAACCAGTCAAAAAGTCATCAAAGACCTAAGAACTAAAAACACACCAAGGGAACCAGTCAAAAAGTCATCAAAGACCTAAGAACTAAACACACACCAAGAATATCAAATCGAAAACATATTGTAAAACTTCACCCTATAGCAATGCTTCCAGGAGGCTCCTTAATATATGTCCTGGGCTATAAGACAAATTTCAACATAGTGAAATGTGTGAAATTCAAGCAGTCATCTGTTTATTCATAATGGGATAAAACCAGAATTAAAAAAAAAGAAAGAAAGAAAGAAAAAGCCTAAACACATAGAAATTAAACAGAATACTTCTATATAATTGAAGGGTAAAAAATCATGAAAAAAATCTAAAATCTATAAAACAGAAAAATGGAACATAACTCAATAGGAGAGTATATATCAGAAAAGGGCACAGGCAATGCTGAGAGCATAGGGAAAACTGTCGCGGAGAAATGACCATGGGCAGGACATACTTGCTGCTCTTTTTGAGCATTCAGGTCAGGAGGCTCACAGTTCCCTAAAACCCCAGCTCCAATGGATCCGATGGCCTCTTCTAGCCTCCGTGGGCAGCCACACACATGCATACATAGAAATATACAATCACAGAGATACAAGTAATTCTTTACTATAAATCACCTCACAGGACTGGGGTGCGGGACAAATACACCCAAACCAGTGGCAAGAAGAAAACAAGACACAGATCTGAAAATAGAAAAACAATCAGGAAGATATAGAAAAAGGATAAATCTCCTTTGTCAAAAATAATTAAAAAAAAAATGCAAGTCACAAACAGAAGAAGGAAAAAGGTTATTTCTATGAATTTTACAGCCATTTTAACATATGACAAGGGAAAATTTAGAACATTAGGTTTAAAATATCACAGCTTATAAAATGGACTAACTCCCTGAAAATCATGTGACTATTAAGACATAAAAAAAAACACTTTCTTCCCATGACAACTAATGAAATTGATTATACACACACACACACATACACACACACAAACATGGCTAATGAACACACTACTGAAAATTCTAACCACTGCTACAACAAAGCAAGGAAAGGAAATGTATCTAAATTAAAAAAGAAATTGGTGTTCCTATAATAATGGTCTAAGTAGCAAAGGATAAAGAAAATCTACAATGAGTAGGTGAATTAACTAAGTCTCTAGGATAGGAGGTCAATGCAAAAACGAAAAAAAAAAAAACTGAGCTACTTCTAGATACTAACATGGAACATATAGAAATAGAAATCAAAACACTACTTTGAAATTATAATTATACCCAAAACACCAATTTTTTAAATAAAACAGTTGTATACTGAAATGCTAATAGGAGAAATCAAATATGAACTAAATATAGTATTACTATGTTCCTGGAACAGAAAACAACACATGGTAAAGACAGAATTTTATCAAACTAATCTATAGGTACGATGGAAGGTGTGTTTCAGTTCATCATTGTTTTGGAAGATACAGGGAAGACTTGTTCCAAACTCTACCCCTGGCACAGACAAGCTAATCTCTGAGTGATGAGAACAGTGCAAAGGCTCACTCTTCCCACGCACAGTAAAAGACAGCTGGTGCTGGTGAGTTCATGCTGGAACACGAAGACGGCAGGGACAGGCCGAACACACAGCTAAGAGGTTTCCATCAAGCTCACAGCTGTAGCCCAAGAAACGACAGTCTTTGCAACACAAAGTCAAGGTGTACTTACTGCTTTTGTTATTAACTAGAGACAACAGCAAGATCTAGGAGCAGGCATGAAATTAATTCAGACTCAAAGGAAAGGATAAATAGGACCTCATAGAAATTAAATATTTTTGTTTTGAAAAGTAAAATCCTCTAGTGGGAATAAAGATAAACTACAAACCAGAAGAAATCTCAAACCTAAAAGCAACATAACCAACAATTCAATTAGAAACTAGACAAAGCCTAAAGATACATTCCTTTAATTTACCATAATATCTTTAAAGATACATTGCTATAATTGTCAAATTATGATATAATTATTACAAACACATTAATATAATCAAATTTGGAAATCTACTTAAAACCTTACTATAAAGCTGTAAATTCCTATTTTAAATTTCTTTATCTAAAATATTAATAAAATTTTAATCAAATGACATTAAATTATATTACACACCTAAGTAAAATGTTAATTGTGATAAATTATATCAACAAACCATAATGAAATACATGTGTATGTAAATATGATATAAATGTATATCAAAATAGGGTATATAATGACACTGTATCAGAAGAAGTTTTTTAAAGAAAATTCCATAAGAGGCAGTATCTTTTCTGATAGAATTCAGTCACAGGACTGAAAAATAAGACATCATTTATAGGCATACACAATGTGAGTACATCATTAAAATTAACTAAGCATATTCCTGCTGTTCATTACTTGAGGCTTTCCTGTTTTAGTTGCAGACCCCACTTGAGAGGGCTGCTATTATGCACAAGGAAGTAAGTCCTCCCCTAAAGGACTGCAGGTTCTCTCAATGGGATTAGTACATGGCTTCATGCTTGCTCAGAGCAAACTATGTCATGTTGCAGGAATTTTTCCTACCATCCACACACACAGTTCACTACTAAAACAAAAATAGCATGAAGACATTGCACTGTACTGCATCTAACTACCAAGGGATGACGGAGACCAAATCAAAGCATATTATCATAATTTGACACTATAAAAATAAAAAGAATGGAGGAGTGTTCCTCTTTCTCCACAACCTTGCCAGCATCTGCTGTCACCTGAGTTTTTGATCTTAGCCATTCTGACTGGTGTGAGGTGGAATCTCAGGGTTGTTTTGATTTGCATTTCCCTGATGACTAAGGATGTTGAACATTTCTCTAGGTGCTTTTCAGCCATTCAGTAGTCCTCAGTTGAGAATTCTTTGTTTAGCTCTGTACCCCATTTTATAATAGGGTTATTTGTTTCTCTGGACTCTAACTTCTTGAGTTCTTTGTATATATTGGATATACGACAGTCCTCTATTGTATATAGGATTGGTAAAGATCTTTCCCTAATATCTGTTGGTTGCTGTTTTGTCCTACTAACAGTGTCTTTTGCCTTACAGAAGCTTTGTAATTTTATGGGGTCCCATTTGTCGATGTTTGATCTTAGAACACAAGCTATTAGTGTTCTGTTCAGGAAATTTTCCCCTGTGCCCATGTGCTCGTGGTTCTTCCCCACTTTCTTTTCTATTAGTTTCAGTGTATCTGGTTTTATGTGGAGGTCCTTGATCCACTTGGACTTGAGCTTTGTACAAGTAGATAGGAATGGATTGATTTGCATTCTTCTACATGCTAACCACCAGTTGAACCAACACCATTTCTTGACAAGGCTGTCTTTAATCCACTGGATGGTTTTAGTTCCTTTGTCAAAGATCAAGTGACCATAGGTGTGTGTGCTCACTTCTGGGTCTTCAATTCTATTCCATTGATCCCCCTGCCTGTCACTGTACCAATATCATGCATATTTTTATCACAATTGCTCTATAGTACAGCTTAAGGTCAGGATGGTGATTCCACCAGAGTGTCTTTTATTGTTGAGAATAATTTTCGCTATCCTAGGTTTTTTGTTATTCCAGATGAATTTGCAAATTGCTCTTTCCATGTCGTCTGTGAAGAATTGAGTTGGAATTTGATGGGGATTGCATTGAATCTGTAGATTGCTTTCGGCAAGATGGCCATTTTTACTATATTAATCCTGCCAATCCATGAGCATGGGAGATCTTTCCATCTTCTCAGATCTTTGATTTCCTACAGAGATTTGAAGTTCTTGTCATACTTTTACATACTTAGAGTCACACCAAGGTATTTTATATTATTTGTCACTATTGTGAAGGGTGTTGTTTCCCTAATTTCTTCTCAGCTTGTTTATCCTTTGAGTAAAGGAAGGCACTGATTTGCTTGAGTTAATTTTATATCCAGCTACTTTGCTGAAGTTATTTATCAGGTTTAGGAGTTCTCTGGTAGAATTTTTGGGGTCACTTAAATATAATATCATATCATCAGCAAATAGTGATAATTCAACTTCTTCCTTTCCAATTTGTATCCCTTTGATCTCCTTTTCTTATCTAATCGCTCTGGTTAGGACTTCAAGTACAATATTGAATACATAGGGAGAGAGTGGGCAGCCCTGTTTAGTCCCTGCTGGCAAGGTTGTGAAGAAAGAGGAAAACTCCTTTATTGCTGGTGGGATTGCAAGCTGGTACAACCACTCTGGAAATAACTTTGGCGATTCCTCAGGGGTGGTATAGCTGGGTCCTCAAGTAGTGCACTACCACCCCTGGGCATATACACAGAAGATGCTCCAACATGTAATAAGGACACATGTTCCACTATGTTCATAGCAGCCTTATTTATAATAGCTAGAAACTGGAAACAACCCAGATGCCCCTCAACAGAGGATTAGATACAGATAATGTGGTACATTTACACAATGGAGTACTGCTCAGCTATTAAAAACAATGAATTTATGAAATTCTTAGGGTAATGAATGGATCTGGAGAATAAAATCCTGAGTGAGGTAATACAATCATAAAAGAGCTCACATGGTATGCACTCTCTGATAAGTGGATATTAGCCCAGAAGCTCAGAATACCCAAAATACAATCCACAAACCACAAAAAAACTCAAGAAGGAAGACCAAAGTGTGGATACTTTGTTCCTTCTTAGAAGGGGGAACAAAATACCCATCTAAGGAGTTTCAGAGACTGAAAGAAGGACAATCCAGAGACTGCTCCACCTGGGAATCCTCCCCATATTCAATCACCAAACCCAGACACTATTATGGATGCCAGCAAGTGCTGGCTGACAGGAGCCTGATATAGCTGTCTCCTGAGAGGCTCTGCCAGTGTCTGACTAATACAGAAGTAGAGGCTCACAGCCATCCATGGACTGAGCACAGGGTCCCCAATGAAGGAGCTAGAAAAAGGACCCAAGGAGCTGAAGGGTTTGCAGCACCTTAGGACAGCCAACAATATGAACTACTTAGTACTCCCAGAGCTCCCAGGGACTAAACCACCAACCAAAGAGTACATATGGTGGAACTCATGACTCCAGCAGCATATTATAGAAGAGGATGACCTAATCGGTCATCAATGGGAGGAGAGGCCCTTGGCCCTGTGAAGGTTCTATGCTCCAGTGTAGGGGAATGCCAGAGCCAGGGAGGAGGAGAGGGTGGGTTGGTGAGCATCAAGAGTAAGGAGGGAACAGGGATTGTTTTGTTTTGTTTTGTTTTGTTTTCAGAGGGGAAACTGGGAAAGGAGATATCATTTGAAATGTAAATAAAGAAAATATCTAATAAAAAACATAGTTAAATTAAAATTTTACTAGTACTTTATCATTCATCTCAAAGGTCAGGTCTGTAGGTTATACTATTTGTGCACTGCAATAAATTCCACATAACAAAAATGTATGGATGCCATTGAATTCAAGTGATGTCAGAGCAATTTAGCTTATTATGAAATGTGCCCTCATAATCAATACTATGAAAACAGAATCTTATGTTCTTTGCTAATAAAGACCAAAAGAAGCAGGCCAAACAACTGCTTCCTCACTTAATCTATATTTTATGGAATTTCGTGTAAGTCATACTAATATTCAATGTTCAGGTTAGGAATGGTTTATCCATTTCACACATACAAAGAGACTAGCTGGTTTTACACTCCTGCATAAGCTAGAGCAAAATCATCCTTTGGAGATGGGCTTGTTCTGGAACTACCTTCATTGTCTCCGAACCCAGAAACAGCATTCATCTCCAACAAGGCAGTCTTTGTATCTATTATATATAGTCATATGTCTGCACACACACATGTACACAACTCCAGCATATTTTAAGTCTCTAGATTACTAGACATGTCTTACAATGTAACTGCTATATGACTGTATGGCAGACACTGACAAGAAAAACACTGCACACATAGTCAGTATAAATCAAAATTTTTTCCTAAATATTTTGAACTAAAGTTTGTCAACTGTAATATAGAAGCTGCAGGTAAAGCAAGCCAGCTGTGTTTTTGTGCTCCCAAATCAGAAAGGTTGCTGGACATATGTCATATGTCTCACTAAAAGTAAACAAGAATCTACTTTTTTGCAGAGATAATTTAAATAAAATATACAATTTATTATATTTCCTTTTTTAACATACTATTACTTATGCCAGAAAACCTCATTTAAACCCACATGCCAAAAATAATCCCAAAGGACACAGAGAGTTCCAGCCTTTGTCCCCTTCACCCTGAGAGCTGTGGTGCTGTCAGTGGAACTAAAGTATCCTGGCTTTACATAACTGGCAACCAGCAGGAAGCAAAGGGGCTGAGAAAATAATACAATAATTGAGACAAAGCTAATCCAAATGCTGTCAGCCTCCTGAGACCTCAAGATGTGATCTGCAAAGGTGAGCCAATCATGTACTCAATGCGCAATTAGAAGTGCACCCTGCCATCTGCTTCTGCACTCTCTATACAGTAGCTATGGTTTCTTATGAAACATAGCAAATTCAAGAAATACTGGTACCTTCCCATTGGCACTATTAACACTGTACATTTTGCTTCAGAATTGCCCTATTTTAAGGAGGTAGGTACTGGCTGGTTGTGTGTGTCAATTTGAGACAGGCTGGAATTATCACAGAGAAGGGAGCTTCAGTTGGGGAAGTGCCTCCATGAGACCCAGCTGTAGGGCATTTTCTCAATTAGTGATCAAGGGGTTAGGGCCCCTTGTGGGTGGTGCTATCTCTGGGCTGTAAGTCTTGGGTTCTATAAGAGGGCAGGCTGAGCAAGCCAGGGGAAGCAAGCCAGTAAGAAACATCTCTCCATGGCCTCTGTGTCAGCTCCTGCTTCCTGACCCGCTTGAGTTCCAGTCCTGACTTCCTCTGGTGATCAACAGCAATGTGGAAGTAAGCTAAATAAACCCTTTCCTCCCCAACTTGCTTCTTGGTCATGATGTTTGTGCAGGAATAGAAACCCTGACTAATACAAAGTATAATCATTTTTAATTGTTTTTAGTCACCACTGAGTAGTCACTACTAATATACATAAACTTTGTACATATAAATCTTGTTTACTAAAATAATGAAAATGTAACTTTAGGTCTTATGACAGAAGCTAGGTTAAAAAGCACATTTGGCTCTTATAGAGACCCAGAGTTCAGTTCCCAGTACCCACATCATGAAGCTCCCAATATACCTATAACTCCAGCTCCAAAGGATGGAATATCATGTTCAGGACTCCAATAGCTCCTCTGCCTGCACAAGCACATACACATACACACACACACTTTTTAAAATAATACATTTTTTAAACCTCTATCAGGCCTAAGCACAACTATTTTTCACAGTTACCTATGTCCCATCAACATATACCTAGTAAGTCTCTTGTTAAAAATTTTATTTAAGGCCGGGCAGTGGTGGCGCACGCCTTTAATCCCAGCACTTGGGAGGCAGAGGCAGGTGGATTTCTGAGTTCGAGGCCAGCCTGGTCTACAGAGTGAGTTCCAGGACAGCCAGGGCTACACAGAGAAACCCTGTCTTGAAAAACAAAAAAAAAAAAAAAAATTTATTTAAAGCCCAGCCTGATTCTAGGCCCAAATTTTCCTATACCAAACAGCTACCCCAAAGGAAAATGTTTGAGTTCCTATTAAATCTTTTAGAACATGATAATATTCAATTATAAATTATATATTTTACATAATAAATATATATTTTATTAGAGTACATAAATTATGTAAATATATAATATATTCATTCAATTCTGAATTACCCTCAAAACAGTTGTCATTTACAGTGACAGTCAATATACCTTGGTCCTAATTTGCCTTTTCTGTTTCTGTGATAAAACAGTGACCAAAAGCAACTTGGGGGAAAAGGGTTATTTAGCTTTCCTGTTGTATATTTCATCTCTGATGGTAATCAAGCAGGAGTTTGAAACAGAAACCAATCAAGCCACAATGGTCCCAGCCTGCTTATGATTACCTTTCTCATGGAGCCCAGGCCCACTTGCCTAGGATATGCCTGTCCACAGGGGACTGCCCCTCCTATATCAGTAAGCAATCAAGAAATAGCCTATAAATATGCCCGCAGGCCAGTCTGACAGAGGCAGTTCCTCCGTTGAAGTTCTCTCTTCTCAGGTGTGTCAGGATAGCATTGAGCCCTCATCAAACCCTATTATTTAAAAGGAGAAAAGGGGAGATGGTACAGTCCTGATGCACCTGGGAGGAGCTGCCCACCCGTGAAAGCTATCTGTGGACACCCTCAGTGGGCATTCTGCTCCCACGTCACAGCAAGAGCTGCCTTCTTGAAATGCAATGTGAAACTCACTTTCTTTTGGAGTTACCTATGTCTGTTCAATCCTGATAAAAGGATTTCAAATTGGTTTGTTGTTTGGTAAGCTACAACTGGTTAAAAACAGTGGGCATATGGCACCAAGTTCCTGACTTTTAACTTGGCTCATTTTAAAATTATATAATTATTTCAATTTTGGAGCAGCACTGGTTGAAATACTATATATTTTGTGGGTTTTTAATCTAATTTCATCATCATGCCATTGTATTTTTTTTTTTTAGCAGTAAACAAACCTACCTATCGAACTACAACAATTTCTGATTGTCTTCATTTAATTAAGTGAAACCCTCCCAAGGAGATCTCTCTTCTAATTGGAAACTCCTTGATGATACGCTAGAGCTTTATAAAATCTAACATCCCATGTCCTTAAAAACCCTAGAACAGGTAAGATATAAGCCTTTTTTCAATTAACAGCTGGGTGAACCAGATGCCTCGAAAAATGCTGTACCACCTCCAACATGAAACTTCTCCCCCGCAGGAACACTTACCAGATCCAGAGAAAGTGACACAAAAGTGAGTTTAGACTACAAAAAGAAGGGAATTAAATCCATAAAGGAACCGTAGGCAATAGGGATCAAACACTATATAAACTACATGTACAGAATTCTTTAAGTTTCTATGGGAGGAAGCAGTATCTTACTGTTTTTTTTTTTTTTTCTGAATCAATATAGGGGTTTATTCAACTACATTTTAAACTAAATTAGCCTCCCCTACTTTATAACCACTAATAAATAATTTAGTAGCAGAAGAGCTTAAGTAACTGGGAGATGGCTCAGCAGATAAAGCCAAGCATGATGTCCCGAGTTCAATTCCCAGGACCCACATGGTAAAATGAGACCCAACTCCCATAAGCTGTCATCTGGCATCCATAATGCAGGAGTGTACACACACAAATAAATAAATAAATAAATAAATAAATAAATAAATAAATAAATAAATAAATAAATTGCAAGCATTTTAGTTTAAACTATCCATAAAGAGCAACTGTACCGGTTCTACACATACATTTGTCTTAATGCTCACTAAAGTACTAAAATTCAGAATAAATTCCCTTCTGAAAGCTGCATGGCTCAAGTGACACTGCTAAGAAACAAACTTGTACATACTAGTCTAAATACTATTAAGGATAAAGGGTAGCTGTTAAGAAATAGAAAATGTAATCATCTATAATTTGATTAGCTTTTATATTCAGAGGAAAATCAGAGTCATCTTCTAAATGTTTGTGCTATCTGCATTATGCTGCTTTTAGTCCATGAACACTATTATCATTTTTGTGGAGAAACTGATAGAAAACAGATCAACTGTGGTAAAATGATCCAATCCATTTGAAAATTTGTTTTCAGTTTTCCTTCACAAAAAGGCTAGCAAACACATAATGGCTTCCCACCTACATTATGCACCATAAACGGCATGCAGACATATACTTTACATTTGCAGATAAAAGCAATCAACCTAGGTACCACAACAATTGTAGGTACAAATCAGGCTACCACAGAACAGGAGAATAAGGAGCTGGAGCAGACAAAACTCACCATAGAGACAAAAGGTAAGAAACACATGACAAAGAAAGAGGCAGAGTCCTCAGACAAAAAGACAAAAAAGGACCAGGATAAAGGAGAACGGAATTAGGAGCATGCAAGAAGGAAGAACAAACAGTTTCTTTTGAGAGCAAAATGCAAGGTTATACAAGAAACCAGGGACCATGTGGATGGGTGTTTTACTTTATCCAGCTGCCTCTGGATATGTATGATTTGAGTTGGTTCCACTACGGCTCATGTACTGGAAACATGATAACAGGTTGGCCTAGAAATTGCTATGTCGCTTGATCAGCCTTGAACTCAATAATACCTCAGACTCAATTGCTGGGGTTACAAGCATGTGCCACAATATCCAGCTACCTAATAGAGTTTGAATATGGAGCTAAAACCTACCCACCATACCTTATCTACAACTAATCTACATCTAACAATTAATTTCACTAATTGTCTCAAACTTAAGCTCATGCTTTTCCTGAATATACTCTAGTAAGTTCTCCAAATTTATACTTTCATCATGAAATCCGGCCCAAAACAGCATTCGCAAAGCAGCACCAAGTGGAACACAAGAGCTTCTCAGAACTGCTGCCTGCTACATAGTATAAAACCCAACTTAGCTTGCTGACCTTTTTGAGTTCTGTGGACTGTATCTTGGGTATTCTGTACCCCCCCTTTTTTGGCTAATATCCACTTATTAGTGAGTAAAAAAGGTCAACAAACAACAAGCTGAAGTGCATAAATGAGGACGCCTCAGTCCCACTTAGGGGAGAGGAGGAGGCAATCACAAGTGGGGAGGGAGGGGAGGAAAAGTGGACAGGGGTTGAGGAAAGAGGGGAACCTGATCTAGTATTGGGTGAGGGAAAAGCATTGAAACCTTGAGGGCCAGCAGACAGAATGGAAACAAGCAACCTTAGGAAATAAGAAGCTGGGGGGACCCTCCAGAATGCACCAGAGACCTGGGAGGTAAGAAACTCTCAGGAATCAAAGGGAAGGACCTTGAATGAAATGCCCTACAGTGGGGAGAGGGACAGTAGAGCCCACCTCCAGCAGAAAGACAGGGCATCAACTGAGGGATGGGGTTGCTATTACACAGTCACATCTCTGACACATAATTGTTCCTGTATGAAAGAATTACAGGGATGGAAATGGAGAGAAGCCTGAGGAAAGAAGGTCCAGCAACAGGCCCAAAGTGGGATCCAGCTCAAGGGAAGGTCCCAAAGTCTGACACTATTACTGAAGCTATGGAGCATTTACAAAAAAGGACCTATCATGTCTCCCTCTGAAAGACCCAGTGAAGGAGCTGAAAGAGTCAGATGCAGATATTTGCACCCAACCAATGGACAGAACTAGCTGACCCCTGTTGTTGAATTAGGGAAGGCTGAAAGAAGCTGAGAAGGGCAATCCTCTAGGAGGACCAGCAGTTTCAATTAATCTGGACCCCTGAGATCTCTCAAACAATGGACCACCAAACAGACAGCATACACCAGCTGATAGGAGGCTCCCAACCATACATACAGTAGAGGACTTCTAGACTTCTGAGTCTGTGTTCATTCAGAGATGATGCACCTAACCCTCAAGAGACTGGAGGCCCCAGGGAGTTTCTAGGTCAGGTGGGGTGGGGGTTGGAGGCATTCACATGGAGACAGGGGTTTTGTGGCGGAGGTGTGGGATGTGGAACAGTCAAAGAATGGATGGGGGGATGGGGAATGAAATATGGAGTATAAATAATAAATTAATTAAAAAGAAACCAACTTAGCAAATTCCTCCTATACTACTATTGAACAGATGCGTACTTAGAATGTTATCACTTTGTTTTAAACTCCCAATTATTCCTTTCCCTCAGATTGTGTTGTTATTCCTGTTAACCTTTTTTCAACTACAATGCACTTTGATACTAATCTAATTTCTACTTCTTCCCAAAGACTTATATTCAGTTCCCTATCCTCCCAATATTTTCTCACTTTTAATTATTGAAAATTTAAAGAATTTGTAATGAGTTTATGCAGTGCATATATATATATATATATCTGCATATATATATCTGTATATACATATATATATACATATATATATATATAATACACACACACAGATGGTTTGAGCTAAAATTTGACTTAATAAAGTAATACAATGAATATGCATAAAAATCACAAAACAGCCCTACCCCATCATTTTTTAGTATTTGGGATGGGAAGTTATATTAGTTTTAACAAAAGCATTCAGAATTTAAATTTTTTCAATATTGGTAAGATTATAATTAACTAACAAAACTATAGACAGCACCTGTTTTTCCTTACAAATGTGCACTATTCCAGGTATTCATTTTTCTTCTGCTTCCCTTCCTCCTCTGTTTTCCCTCAAGTGTATTCACTTTGGCTAACCAGGGAATCTTGGCTCTAAATTAACACCATTATGATGAAAAACCATGTTGATTTCCAAGTAAAGTGGATCTTTCTTTGTATGGGAAACTATGTGTAGCACACACTTTACTGTGTAACCATTCTGAGGGTTACTGCTCAGTGGCATTAGGTCCATTCACATGAGGCAGCTCCGATCATCACTACCATTATACACAACTTTCAACATCCCCGAAGGAAACTTTTTTTTTTTCAGATATTTTCTTTATTTACATGTAAATTTCTCCATTCCCAATTTCCCCTCCAAAAAAA
>NW_022196909.1:59455271-59456276 GCF_008632895.1 Mastomys coucha | reverse complement strand
ATACAACCACTCTGGAAATCAGTTTGGTGGTTCCTCCGGAAATTGGACATAGTACTACCGGAGGACCCCAAAGGAAACTTGATACTACTAGTTAAGTCCTCCAACCTGCCTGTGAGCAAAATACATGACCAGCAGGGACTCCTGCTCCAGCCACTGTGCCAATCAGCAGTCAACCTCTGGGGACTGGCTTCAGCAGCTATGCACCATGTATTTCGAGACAGTGTCTCACAGTGGCCATCTGCAGCATCTCGTCAGCCTCCACGTTTTACTGGCATTTCTCTTGGAACTGGAGAACTAAGCACCATTTCACGGTCGTGGTAGCCACTCCTGAAACCTTCTTTGAAGAAGTACCTGCTCGAGCCTTTGCCCATTTCCACCTTTAGTTTGTTTTTAATGGTGAGCTTTAGCAGTTCTCTAAGCACAAATGTGTTCTGGGTACTAAGCCATCAGACACGTTTGGCAGGTGCGTTCTCTCTTTCTGCAGCTCCTCTTTTCCTCCTCTGATAACATTCCTTCATACACAAAACCTGTTAATCTTGATGTCCAGTAGTCTACATTTTCTTTAGCTGTTCATGGTCTAAGTATCATGGCCACAAAACCCTCAAAAAGGGAGTCTTAGGGATAGTCTTCTCTGTACTGTTTCCTTAGACTTTTATAGCATTCACTATTGGTTTTAAATTGGTTTTAAGAATTTTTATAGCATTCACTATTGGTTTTAAATTGGTTTTAAGAATTAAGATCTGGACACCTTTGACATAAGTACTTTGACATAAGTAACTTGTGAAATATACCTTACAAGTAAGATACCATATTAACTTTTAAAATAAGAAGTCTCTTACTAGTCTATAATATAGTGATTTACACTAGAAATCTATTATACTCTTTTGATATAGCTTGGACTACTTCACTCTGAAGCCTTTTGATGAAAAAAAGTAGAAGTTTTATTTTTTTATTAGATATTTTCTTTATTTACATGTCATATGATTTCTCCTTTCCCAGTTTCCC
>NW_022196909.1:59434115-59455052 GCF_008632895.1 Mastomys coucha | reverse complement strand
CAATCAGTCCCACCATGTATACTCCTTGGTTGGTGGTTGAGTCCCTGGGAGCTCTGAAGGTACTAGTTGGTTCATAGGACGAACAACAAGAAGTTTTATTTTTTAACTATAAAATAATATCGTGGGTAGCAGGGGTAGAAACATCCTCTTGGAGATGGGGGGAGGAGGAATGGGATGACTATAGGAGGGTGGACAAGGAGGGTCGTAATGACTGGACTGCAAGAAAATAAAAGTAATTAAAAAATAATAATAATATCTTGTTTCACAGATTGAAATTCTCAGTATAGTTAATTCTGTGTCAATTCTCTTTTAAACACCAACAGATAAACCTCAATCAAATCTCAGACTTTGTGGTAGACAGAGACAGATTCTAAACATCATTCACTAAGATAAAACCAAAACTAGAATAGTTTAAGACAAGTTTCTAAAATTAAAATGTTCATCCCAAGACATTTTCTTACTTACCATAAGGCTACAGGGATCAGGACAGTGAGGTGACTGAAAAAGGCTAGATTCCAAGAGCAGGAAGGAGGGCAAGCAAACTTGCTCACTGTCTATTCATGATGATGCAATGGCCACTCACTACAGAGATAACAGACGTGACACAATCGGAGCCAGAACAGTTGGCTTCTTCCATGCAAGAACATGACGGGGCTGGAGAGGTGGCTCAGCAGTTAGTGCACTTGCTGCTCTTACAGAGGCCTGTTTTTGAGTGCCAACAACCATGTAGGGGCTGACAATCATCTGTTATGCTAGTTCCAGGGTATCTAATGCCCTCTTCTGACCTCCTCAGATACTGTATGTGCATAGGATGCAAGAGTAACACTCATGCACACAAAACACAATAAATACATATTCTTTAAAAAAAACAATGACGTATGTATCATACCTTACACAAAAACAATCCAAAATAATCATAGGCATATATCTAAAACAAGACATCATAAAAGTTTTGAAACAAAAGAAAATCTTTGTGACCTCTAGTTAAACAAAGACTTCTTTGACAGAATCCTGAAATCTTGATACATAAAAGGAGATTCAAAAGACCGGGATTTAAACAAAATTTAAACTTCTGGCTCTACAGAAGACTCTATTGGAAGAATGGAAGGCAGCTACAAGCTGTGAGAAACTCATGTCAGTTACACTTCAGAAGAAGGATTTCTCAAGGACTGGATCCCAGAGCGTATTGTGTTTAAAGCCTCACAGGTTAAAACCTCAGCCCTCTGATCAGATAAATAAGGAACAGTGAGCAAGCCTTCGACTACAACACCAGGAGCATTCTACACAGCAAATGAGCACATGCTGGATCAAGATGGTTGGTATTATTATTAGGCATTAAGGAAATTAAAAATGGAAGCACAGCATATCAATGCTGCTTACCAATTAAAGCAGCTAAAGTTTTTTTTTTTTTTTTTTAAACCACCAAACCCTAAAATAACCTAGCAATTCCAAGTGCCAATCAGGATGCTGAGGGCCTGGATTCTCAATCACTGCTGAATGGAATGGAGCTGCATTAGCCATGTGCAGAACGACTCGGTAATATCTATACAAGTGTGCATAAACTACCTCATGAGGTAGCACGCCACCCCTAGGAACCTGCCTGGGAACCCCAATAGCAACAAGAGGAGGATGAGCAATGGGAACTGCCCCTTGCCTAAGTGGCTGGGAACTGACTTACATTCATCAGCCCTCACTCTCCCACATCACTAACAGAGATAGCAACCTTTCCTACTGTACTTTTAGTTTGCTTGTATTTTCTTGCACTTCGAATCATTGTCTACTATGTAGATAAAATTATATGTAGGCACTTCACAGTGTAATTTATGAAAGAAACAAGATGTCTAGTTAAAAGACATTTACCTCTACTCTGTCTTGAAAACAGGGAAAGGAACATGATACATATTCATGTACCATGAATGCAAAGGAACACAAAGGAAAGGAGGGACAGAAACTGTTGAGAACATGACATAGGGCAGAAAGCTGAGTAGGAACTTTAACACAAAGGAAACAAGTCAACAAAATCAACAAGTTTATGCCACAGAAATTCTGACAAAACTTCAGAATTTTAATAGTTTAAATCCAAAATGCAACTCTCAAAGAAAAGAAAGCTCATGTTCTGAATGCTTAGTCCTGACCCTGCAAGGCTCAGAGGTAGAACTTTGGGAAGCAGTTGGCACAAGATTGCTCTGAGCCCCTCAGTGAATGTAAGCACGTGGGGTCATAATCTGATGGACTGCTGGGAGGTGGGGGCAATTTACAAGGCTGGACAAAGCTGAAGGTGCTTGAGGCCAGGCTCTGAGGATTATGTCACCTTTGCCGTCCTTTCTCACTCTTCCCTCCATCCCTCCTTCTTTCCATCCCTCTCTCTCTCCTCTCTTCTCCTCCCTCCCTGTCCCCTCTTCCTAGATGCAATGAGGTAATAGCTAACTCCACCACATACTCTCTGCCATGATGCGCCTCACAGAATCATAGACTGAAAGCTCAAAAGACAAAATATACCTTTTCCTGTTTTAATAAACTTTTCTGCCTCTACATTAATCAAGCGCTTTAGGGCCTCAATGGGAAGCTCACTGACACGGGAGCCAAATGCAGTCTTAGTGGGACTGACAATCAGACCACAGAGCAAGTTCCTGTGGACAAAAAGGTTCCCAGGCCCGCTTTCTAACCTCCCTCAGACCCCCACCATCACTTCACTCCATTTGTGGAAAACTAAAGGATCATCATTGGGAAAGAACACCCCAGAGAATCTGACTGGGAGCAGCAGTATAGACTTAGGGTTGAGGCACTGAGATGCATCAAACTAAAGAGAAAGCTTGAGGAGAAGTCCACATACTACATTCTATGAAAACTTACAACTTTACCTCAGGTTCAGCTGCTAGAATATTTATTACCTGGCTTATAAGCCCTAGATAACCAAAGACTCTTCTTTGGTGAAATATTGAAAGTAAGAAAAAATAAGACTGTAATTAATGATATTGAGAAATTTCCCAGAAAAGTAGCCAGGGTCTCCACCTGGTTATCCTACAATAAAAGTCCACCACACATACATTTCGTGAATGTTTGTTTTGTCACTGATGGGGAAACATACACACACACACACACACACACACACACACACAGCTTCAGTCTTCTTTAAACTTTGATTGACAGTCTTAGTAAGCTGCCAGCCTGACCTTTGAACTCATTCTATCTATAGCTCAGCCAGGCTTTCAGCTTCTGATCCTTCCTAGCTCAGCCTCCTGAACCACAGAACTCAGCCCTCACATATATTTTGAAGTCTCATTATTAAATATGAATAGGCATAAAATAAGCATTGAAGTAAGCACTCAGAAAGAAAAAAAAAGATACTCCAGAAATCAAATTATACTCAGGGAAAAATGGAAAATTAAGGATACATTTGGAATAATCTAGGAGAAAGAACAAAAAAGAATGGAAATTGGGCTAAATCTAAGAATCAGCTTAATATCTACAACTACTGAATAGCAGTGATCCTGAAAGATAAAAGAAACAATAGTAACACAGAGAACAAGACTGTAAAAGAAACAATAAGATTTCTACGTGAAGGATACATGCATCTGGTAGAGGAGATGAAGAGCCACACAGCAGAAGCAGCAGGGCAGCCCAAAGGCTCCAGGCAGTATAGGGTGTATGGCCCTCCTTCCAGACACTCTGGGTCACAGTGAAATGGAGGTCTTCCAGGCAGTATAGGGTGCATGGCCCTCCTTCCAGACACTCTGGGTCACAGTGAAATGGAGGTCTTCCAAGCAATGGTGGAAGGTAGAAAGGAGTAGAAGGTTTGCAGGAAACTGACTTGACACCTAAAGTCCTGGCTGCTGGGCACCAGCAAATGTAATGAGAGCATACTCGTCTGCACTGCGTGCATGTACATTCTCCACTGTTGAGCTTGGCTTTGGAATTTGTTATGTACAACCTTTCAACAACAGTCAACATCTAAATTATGATTTTCTAAAACAAATGAGCTTCTTCTCCAGACGTATTCTAAATAACTATGAAGTGGGATCTGCCAGCAAAAGGGCAGAATACGCTTAGCATTTTACTGAGGGAATGCCTGAGGCACTGGGACTGAAGAACTGAGTGGTTGTCAGTTTCAATCTGAACAGCAATGTAGTCACAGAGTGTTCAAGTCCTAAACTACCCTCTTCATAAACCCCTCCCTCTAATGCCAATGCTGGGCATTGTGGGATATTTCAGATCCATACTAGGAAATATAACAACACACAAATGTTTTATTCTCAGAAACATACTACATGTTAGTCTATGGACATTTCCTTTGATACCCACCATCAATGGACATTAGCCCTACTTTACAGACAAGCAGCTATGTAACAAATGGTCAGATATACTACCACAGGTCAAAGTTCATAAGGGAGTGGTAACTTATCACAGAATTGTCCCAAAACTTATTTTTACCACAATTTAAATGAGATCTGAAACTTTAATTTGAATGTGTTGTTGATGCTTTGAAGTCTGTAGTGGTTCTATAAGAACCATGAAGCAAAGCTGCCTGCGGTCAAAGGTGCTCTCACCAAGGGCCTCTGCATCACCCGTAGGCCATTTTGTGTATGTGCTCCATTGACTACTCAGTTCATACCCTGTCGGAAGCACACTTCTGGGCTACAGCCTCCCCCAACACAACTGCAGGCCTAGAGCAGACACCTAAAGTATAAATTCTACAGACTTAAGAGCTCTAGAGCAGAACACAAGTAAGTCGGTGAGAAGAAAGACATGCTGTGGACAAATGGACACAAAGAACATAGTCCTACACTGTTTCACAGAACTTACTTTTTCATCCAAAAAAAAAAAAACAAAAACAAAAACAAAAACAAAAAAGCTTTGTGAGTGCTCTATCCTGCCCATCACAGCTACTAGAAGAATGCTGCCGACTGGCTTGCACTACCACCCAGCATCAGGGGTGGTGTCATCCACAGAGCTCTGGACCCTCCCACATCAAATATTCATCAAAATAATGCCATGCAGGCATACCAATGTGGCACAGGTAACTCAGCTGAGGGTCCCTCTTTCCAGGTAACACTACTTTGTATCAAGTTGACAAAAAAAAAAATCAGTGCAGCAGCTCAGAAAGCAACCATTTCATCAGAGCACAGAACCCAAACTGAGAATAAAACCTCACCATGGAGCTCAACTGTCAAAGGAAGCTGTCAAATAAGAAGCAGTTATCTGCATATAGCAAACACCTCCAAAACATACAGAAATAGTTCCAAGCTGAAAAGACAATAATCACTAATAAAAAAATCAAGATTTCAAAAGAAAGGACATCAAAGTATCTTGTTGTGACACACCTTTCTCATAAAACTTTTCATTCCTTAAAGTTTTATGAGGCTATGTATGTTTTACTTAAGAATATAATGTTTAGAGCTCAAGAAAAGGCTCGGCAATCAAGAGAGTGTACTGCTCTTACAAAGGACCCAAGTTCGGCTCTCAGCATCCACATCTCATGGCTCACAAATGCCCGTAAGTCCAGCTCTAAGAGGATCTAATGCCTCTGGCATCAGTGAGCACCGGCACTTACATACATGTACTCACAGACAGATACACAGACGTATAACGTAAATAAGACACAGGTATTAAAAAACATATAAAGCTTAAAGAAAACAAAGTACTATTTTATATCACCCTGGTATTTATATTAGAAGTTAGACTTTGTAAATCAAGTTTTAAGCACAGAATTCATTTATAATGGACAAATGGTTTCCGTTTTCCATATTTTTATAATAGGTGTAAAGAAGCATTGCTGCTCCACAAAGTGATACTGCATATTTTAGTGCTGCCTTCTGCAGTGCTGCCTTCTGCAGTGCTGCCTTCTGCAGTGCTGCCTTCTGCAGTGCTGCCTTCTGCAGTGCTGCCTTCTGCAGTGCTGCCTTCTGCAGTGCTGCCTTCTGCAGTGCTGCCTTCTGCAGTGCTGCCTTCTGCAGTGCTGCCTTCTGCAGTGCTGCCTTCTGCAGTGCTGCCTTCTGCAGTAGGCATGTGGACATGAGGTAAGTTTAGCACATCATTTACTTTTACAACAGAAATATTTCCAACGTATCCATGTTGCCTCCTCATTTAAGAAAAGAAAATATTTTTAAAACTGGGAACCGGCAATTGAATAAATAATTACAAACCAGGCCTGCTTTAGGTAGAGGGCTTATCATGTAATTATAATGATGATCATTTACAAGTATCCAAAATGACTCCAGCATTTTAAAAAGCTAAGCAGAGTTATTTTTAAAATCAAACATATGTGCTTTTTCTGTTTATGTCTTTGGAAAGAACATTCTGCATAATGAAAAACACGACCAAATTTTTCACAGTACATCACTATAAACCCTGTAATTGACTTTTGGGGTTGGTTTACTCTCTATCTATTTTTGACCACGTAGAAAACAGCAATGATGTGGTGAAAAGCCCAAACTGCAAGTCCCATCCCAGGCTGAGACTCCACTCTGATTAGCACAAAAGTATCATGTTTATGCTGGGAAGTATGCCCACCCTAAAGGAGAAAGTTTTACTGCACAAGAATCTCCTTTTTCAAAAATCAAACTGCAGGAAAAGCAGATCACTGGTGCCCGTTCTGGGCCTGGGCTGGAACCTGGAGATTTTTATACTGATCCCCTCCATGAAAGGCACTGTAACACTAATGTTCAAAATTGATGCTAGAAATGACAGGTTCAATCCAGTTCATCTGATGGAAGAAAAATGGGGCTTACAATTCAATACTATATACTAACCTCTGAACTATGATTTAACATTGAATGATTACCCTCTTCATGTCTTAACACAGATTAAATAAAGAATTTAATCTCCTTCCAAAAGCTTTGAACTCAGTTAACTCTGGCAAAACTAATTTACTATTTCTAACAAAACCACTGTTTTTCTTCATTAAAAAAAAAAGTCTAAAATACCTCTGAATGAGCACTGCTGGCTTCATCAGTAAAATTTACATATTAGCAAGTAAAATAAACAAAAAGAGCAAGATGTTGTGTGGTTTAAAAATCAGCCCTGCAACACCTACCACAGATTTATCTCCTGTGAGTTGACTCAACCATTCCTTCTCCTCAGTAAATAAACTAAGTTCCGCGCAGGGTACTGCCGAGAGTTTTCAGGGGCCAAGTGAAAGAATATGTTTCAGATGGAAACTTCCACATTGACAGCCTGCCCACTCTCGGCAGTTATTAAAGGGTCCACAGCACTCTATGAATTAGTTGTGGTTTACCTAAATACTCACGGCCAGAACTGCCAAGGTCACTGCACACTCAGCACATGATCCGAAAGCAGGGAACCTTTAAAAAATCTAAGCTGAAGTAGGAACTTTCAGCCAGCTGTTGATTAATACGTATGTCATATTTGAATTACAATAAAATTTATAAGTCAACTATTAACATTTGGTCTCATAATGCAGCTAATCATCCTTCATCTCTATATTTAAATGCAAGTAATAAAGCAGTATGTGGCCCACCTATATTCAACATCATCTCTAAACAAAAGAATTCTTAATAAACTAATCAAATGAAACATCACAATCTGATATCTACTCTCAAAGTAAAGAAAGATTGAATATAGTAACTGAGTTTCAGAAGTCACCACAAGGAATCGGTCAGAGTCTTGGGATGCATCTCAGTGACAGTCTCAGCTCCATTCTTTGTAGAAAACTTCTCTAAGCAGATAAAACTGACCACAGTACATCACCTAAACCACTCAGTGAGGTGGAGGTTGTTTACAACAGCATAAAACCAAAGCTAAGAACAAGAAGTGTTTTTAAAAAAATAGATTCAAATAAACAGGCATTTGAACAGTAAGTCCTGTTTATAAGGAATTGGGTGTAAGTAAACAAATTTGTAATTTCACAAATTACCAATTATTTATATATCAATGTCTTCTTAAAACCTACTCATTTAATAGAGGAAGAGAGATAAAAATAAGAAAAGATTAAAACTAATTTGAAACAGAAAACATATACTCACCGTGAACAAGGCAGTTTGTTGTTCATATCATAGATGTTATTGATACTATTTCCTTATAATCCACATATGAAACCTACCCTCCACCATTTTACAGGTCAGTATCTATAAAGGTAATGTAATTTCAAACATCTTCACACAGCAATAAGGTAGCTAAGAAGGCAATTCAGATCTACAAAGCTCTATAGAATTGCCATCAATTTTACATGTTTAAAATATAATTCAGCTTGCCATCAATGCTTTTTAAGATAGTTAACTATTATACCAAGCTTATTAAAACAGTCACTCTGGATCCAGAAAAATCATTTGAGTTCTTACATCCTGTTCCCACCACCTTTATATTGGAGGAAGCACTCAATTTCAAGAACAACAACACAGATTCCACAGGCAAAGAATTTATTGGGATGTATATGGCCATATATTTGCCAAGGTTTCAAAAACAAGAAGAGATTTGGGCAAATAAACAGAACACTAGATGACCTGCAATTAAAAGTGGTATTTGAAGGTGTCTCTGCTTCTTTGCACATTTCAGGTTTACTCAGAGTCAGAACGTAAACCAAGTCTTAGGACATTAGCACAATGTCCCCAGAGTGTAGAGTAACTGACATGTAAGGAAAGAGAGCAGTGCTGCCCGTGGCCAGAGATCACAACAGGTGCCTCTTTGCTCTTCACAAGTGCAGGCGATTCCTGACTGCACATTGCATTGGGGTCCTCTTCCTTCTGGACTTGCTGGCACTTTCTCCATTCTCTCCATCGGTTTGTCTTTCCTCAGTCTACCTGTTCTAACTTCCTCTCCTGCTTCACACTGATCCATGTAAAGGAATTAGTGTGATAATAACCAGAGAGGACCAGTCCCACCAGTGTGTCTTTAACAGCTGGAAGCCCTATGACTTAAGGTGATTCTTTACTACATTCTGGCACTTTGCTGAATCTTTTTGCTTTAGAAACTATTAAAATCTGCCTTAGATCATAGACAGGAGCAGGGTTTTAAAGGATAGAAAGAAGCAGAATCAAAGGGCCATGGAAATGCACAGAAGCCTCCTGATGTGCTGCACAAAGACAAAGCAAGCTAACACTGTTCTTGGACCCCATCAGCCTCCAGTTCAGTAAAAGACATACACACAACTCCTTCTCTCCCAACAGATGCACTTTTCCACAGTATACAATTGTGACTACTACACAAAAGCACCATGGTAATTTCAAAGTTTTATTACAAATTGTAATTCATTTTCTATTAAAAAGAAAAGATTTCATATAAATATTCCATTAAGAAAGATAATACAATGGAATTAGCAGTTTCTTATATGTCTTATTATCTGTTTAAATATTTTCCATCCAACATAAAGTAAAACTCAAGCCTATATCAAGTAAGCAAATTTGACTTACTGAAAAAAACTTTCTTATCTTTTCTTCATTACCATGAATATAGTGGTACTCGGTGAGAAGTAGGAATCTATTAACACTGAATTAATTGCTAAAAATAGAATTGATTAATTACAACTGAATTACTACTTATAATTATTTATCATTACCGATAAAGGTATAAAGTTGTACTTCCAGAAAGGTCTTAAACTCTTTTATATAAAGTGTCTTCACAGACTTTTAACTTGTGGTAAAAAAAAAAAAAAAGAAAGGTGGGTAAAATACACCAGCCAACTTGGGATTTCACCCCCTAAGTTCTCACAGTAAGGATGAAGGAAGAGTATGAGCTCCTCATTAGTGAAGGACATACAATTTCCTCAGCATGTCCAACCTCCCTCTCAGCACAGGCCATCATCACTGGTGGTCTCTCAGAACACAAGCAAACAAACAGTACCTTTACTCTAATAAATCTCATGAGGAAGGTTTTCCATATATAACTGTGCAGCTGTATAGCAACCGGGACAGGAGCTCTGAAGAAACAGTGACAAGTTAGACCACTGGTGGGATCCCATCAACTGTTAAGTCTCCCTGTTTGTTAAGCCCCATGCTGGTCATCGAAGGCTCAATTTCAAGGAAGATACCTTTTTTGTGTGTGTGTGTAGGGGGGTTAAGACAGGGTTTCTCTGTATAGCCTTGGCTGTCCTGGAACTCACTCTGTAGACCAGGCTGGCTTTGAACTCAGAAATCCTCCTGCCTCTGCCTCCCAAGTGCTGGGATTAAAGGCGTGTGCCACCACCGCCTGGCTGGAGAATACCTTCTTAAGCATGAAATACCTTACATGACAGTAGGTCAGGGATAACGTGAGTAACTGAAGGAAAATGTTACAACTGGCACAGCAGAACAAACAGGGAAGGAAGGCACTAGTAAAAGTCTGGGAGTAAGGAAGTTAACTGGTTTCGTAGCTAGGGAAGAGAATGCGCATACAAGTGGTGAAGATGAAGCCTGAGAAGTGTGTATGGACAGAAACACCAACACAATCTAAATTATGATAAAGACATTTTGAACAAATATACATTATTACATTTCAGTTAAGCCATTACTCATGCCGTGTTATGAGTGGCATTTATCTGAATGTCTGGCATGAGGGTGAGGTGGCTCATGCAGTATTTATCTCTCTGCCTGTGTTCCCTTCTCCTCTCTTTAATAAGTAGGTGGTTTTGAAGGAAAAAAAAAATAGGATCAGGAAAAAAGTTCACTGAAAAGGAAGCATAGGTATTCCTCTCTAGTGCTATCATTGTTCTATCTTTCCATTTCTGCTTGTGAGATTTCACCTATTGTGCCAGTTCTTCCTTCTTGAACCTGAGAATCAGAAGACAGGGGTGAGGATGTCCTAAAAGCAAAATGCTCTTAAGTACAGTTATATACGTAATACCTAGCAGTCAAATGCAGATTCACTTTTTAAATCTGTGAAGAGTATTTGTTACCATCTAATGTGCTTGCCTCGTGGAGTTT
Organism: Mastomys coucha; assembly: GCF_008632895.1. NCBI lineage: Eukaryota > Metazoa > Chordata > Mammalia > Rodentia > Muridae > Mastomys > Mastomys coucha. Next base: position 59,444,199 of record NW_022196909.1, on the reverse strand, counting down.
TGATGAGGTATAAACAATTAAATCAGATGTGAATATAAATATTTAATGTATAAACTATATAGACTTTCTCAATATAAGCTAGAGATCTCCAGAAATCCACCTCTGGTGATTCTTCTCTTTAGTTTTCTAGACTACAGTATATAACCTACCCACGCTGTTCCTCCACTACCCCTACTTTCCCTAGTGAAGTTAACACAGATCAGAACATGGGATCATTGACCACCTGACCCACACCAAGTACATGAAGGTTCAAAGTCTGACAACTCCAAGGTAGTCTCCAGACACTTTTAACCCATCTATGCCCATCACTAAGAGATTCCTGTGTGGTCTGAATGAATAAAGCACCTGGTCTCAAATTCTGGTGCATTATGCTGGAAAAACATACTGGGACTACCCAACAGGTCCTTCTAGATTTTGACATCCTCAAGAAAGAAAGCCACTGTCATTAAGAAACCTTTGCATACAGCAAAAACGGGAGGAATAAGAAATGTCAAGAACCCAGATGTCCCTCAACACAGGAATGGATAGAGAAAATGTGGTACATTTACATAATGGAATATTACTCAGCTACTAAAAACAATGGATTTATGAAATTCTTAGGGAAATGGATGAATCTGCAGAATAAAATCCTGAGTGAGGTAACCCAATGACAAAAGAACACACATGTTATGCACTCACAGATAAGTAGATATTAGTCCAGAAGCTTGGAATACCCCAAGATACAATCTACAAACCACAAGAAACTCAAGAAGAGGGAAGACCAAAGTGTGGATATTTCGATCCTTCTTAGAAGGGGGGAACAAAATACCCATGGAAGGAGTTGCAAAGACAAAGTGTAGAGCAGAGACTGAAGGAAGGACAATCCAGAGACTGCCCTACCTGGGAATCCTTCCCATATACAATCACCAAACCCAGACACTATTGTAGATGCCAGCAAGTGCTGGCTGACAGAAGCCTGATATAGCTGTCTCCTGATATAGAGGCTCTGTCAGTGCCTGACTAATACAGAAGTGGAGGTTCACAGCCATCCACTGGACTGAGCACAGGGTCCCCAATGAAGGAGGTAGAAAGGACCCAAGGAGCTGAAGGGGTTTGCAGCCCTTTAGGATGAACAACAATATGAACTAACTAGTACCCCCCAGAGCTCCCAGAGACTAAACCACCAACTAAAGAGTACACATGGTAGGATTCAGAGCTCCAGCAGCATATGTATAGCAGAGGATGGTCTAGTCGGTAATCAATGGGAGGAGAGGCCTTTGGTCCTGTGAAGGCTCTATGCCCCAGTGTAGGGGAATGCCATGGCCAGGAAGCAGGGGAAGGTGGGTTGGTGAGCAGAGGGAGGGGGGAGGGAATAGGGTTTTTTTTTTTTTTCCGGAGGTGAAACCAGGAAAGGAGATAACATTTGAAATGTAAATAGAGAAAATATCTAATAAAAAAAATGTCAAACTAAATGGCAAATGCCTAGCACAAAGATTCAAAGCCAAGAATCAGATAAGTAAATTCCCCAATAAGTATGTGTCCCATACATTTCCCACTGAAATTGATCCAGTCCCCAAAAGCAGACATTGTGAAACGTGGAAGGATGCTCATAGGCTGTTTCTCTCAATGAGTAAATTCTTCACCTAGTCAGAAAGCACCATCTGCCCTCTGAGTAGAGGTATTTCCAGAATAGACAGGCTCTCTCTTCTAGTTTTATTGAGCATCAATCCTCACACAAGTCTTTCTCTGCTCCTCTTCTCACTAAGCACATCTCTATTCCCCTTTAAGCTCAAAGTTCCTGGCAGAATCCCATATCCTGTGTAAAGAGAGAGATTTAGGCTTAGACTCCAGATACTACTATGTCTTCCATAGGATATGTAAATTAACAGCATTCAAACAGGCTCTTGGTCTATTCAGATATACTGGCCTTCATATGAACACAAGTCACACTAAGCATACTGAGTGCTAACTGCAACCATTCAAAAGTTGTATCATCTTCTATTTTGTAATACACAAAAACTACAAAAGTAAGTGGGTGGGGATGTGTAATTTCAAATATTTGGGCAAAGAAAAAGCTCTCTATGACTAAAACAAGATGGTAAATGACTTCATCTTCTTTTGGAAAATAACCTCATTATGACAGCTTGCTAACCAACTTGTTTCCAAAGCCACTAACAGTGGCTTATGAAGTCACAGCTGCTACTGTTGCAAACTACTAAAAGTTGATTGCATTCGCAGTGTCATTTTGAAAGAACTAATGAGTTCTTCAAAGCACTACAATGTATGACCAAGAAATTATACTGAGAAAAATACAATGAGAAGTGTGTGCCTTGCCCAGTAAAGACGATTACACGGGATGACAGACAGCAGACTGAGAAGGCACAACTGTGAAATTCCTGGACAACAGGCAGACACATTCAGAGAGGCTACAAGTCACTAGAGACTAAATTAGTCAACAAGCACCTATTCTCATCTTCAAGCCATGGAAACATGACAGGCTATGTGCAAGTTCTAAGAGCCACCTTATTTCAAAAGGAATGTTATTTCTGGAAATGATAAAAATAACTCATAAAATTTAAAACTCTCAGGTCCCAAGTATAGTGGAAAAGAACTGTCAATGTAAACTGTGCTTAATTCATAATTAAATTTTGTTTTTCTTTGCACTTGCTATTATGTTATTTTAAATATATTAAAACTGCTTTGAAATATTGACAAAAATTACTTGATTAAACTAAATTACAGTACAACCATGGAAAGGAATACTATGTACCCATTAAACAAGACATTAGAAAGAATATTTATAGTACAAATAAAATATTCATGATATTTAATGAAAATTTTTTGAGAAATATTTAAGTTTCACATTATGTGTGACAGAAAGAGAGATATGTACAAAAGTTTTCACAGTATTGAATTCTGAGCTCCATACTCATACTTATCTGTCTAAATGATATTTCAACTTGAACATGTAATAGGTGCTGCAAAGTTACCTAGGGGAAACCAGACTAGTGGCGAGCCGGCTGTCCTGGTGGCTACTTGCTAACCTTCAGCTGTATAGACAGTATGCTTCGAGTCCTTTTGACCCCTCCTCTCCTTGCAAAGCCCACACTGAACCACTCAGCAGTATGTTCGGCTTCCACCTTCTAAATGTTCTCAGATTCTAACCATGTAGCTACTTCATGGACCAAGTCCCCTCTCACTTGAATACTCTAACTGCCTCCATTCTGACAGAGTACTACCACCAGTGGCTCGCTATAGTCTGCTTTCAAGACAGAGAGGAACCCTGACTCATATCACTGCTTTGTTTACTAGCCTGGAATGCACACCATATGAGGATGTTTAGAGCCCAAAATAACAAACTCCAGTGCATCTTTAGTCTCATTTTCACACGCCCATAGCCTATCACTACCTACACTATGCCAAGATATTAAAGAAACTATGGGAAGGGTTTTTAATAGAAAAGTAGCCAATTGAGTTGATACACAAATTACTGCCCCAACAGTGGAGGACTTTGAGGTAACCTAAGCAAAGCACAATCTTGGGTTATTTGAATTTATTTCTCCTTAGTGTCATTGTCCTGCAGTGATTCACACACACTAGTTAAATGTCAAATACAGAATGTGCAGTTTCCCTGAGCAGCACCATGGCTTCTTGCCTCCTCCATACTAAACTGTACGCTCTTCTTCTTTGACATACCTAACATCAGTCCTTTGCTTTTCCCGGAACAGCTGTGTACGTCTGTAGGTGTATGTAAGTGCCACAGCACATGTGGAGAGCAGAGGAAACTTGGTATTTCTCTTCATCTACCACATAGGTCCTGGGGATGACTGTCAGGCTAGGCAGCAAGTTCCTTTATTCATCAGCCCTATCTTTTTTATTTTACTCCAATTTTACAAAGATTCATGTTTGAGTTTCTATTACAAAATTCCAGAAACATACCAAAGATTAAAGATTCAAAACTGGGTTTTTGTTTTGTTTTTGTTTTGTTTTGTTTTGTTTTTTTCTGTTTGGTTGGGTTTTGTTGTTGCTGCTGCTGCTGCTGTTTTGTTGCTGTTTTCTGAGACAGGGTTTCATTATGTAGCTAAGGCTGGCCTGGAACTCACTATGTAACCCAGGTTAGACGTTAAAATTTACAGAAATTTGGTGGCTGGTGAGATGGCTCAGCGTCTAAGAGCACTGACTGCTCTTCCAAAGGTCCTGAGTTCAAATCCCAGCAACAACATGGTGGCTCACAACCATCCGAAATGAGATCTGATGCCCTCTTCTGGTGTGTCTGAAGACAGCTACAGTGTACTTACATATAAATCTTTAAAAAAATAAAATAAAATTTACAGAAATCCTCCTGGTCTCAGTCTGCTGAGTACTGGGATTGGTGAGAGCCATCATATATGGATGGCTCTATGGACATTTTTATTATTACAATTATCTACTGTGTGTACATGGGTGTATAAATGGATTAGTACCATAGCACATATGTGGAGTTTAGAGGAAAATATGTGAAAGTTAGTTCTCTCTATCATGTGGGTTGTGGGCATCAAATTCATATAATCCTGAATGCCAAGCACCTTTCCCAGCTGAGCCACCTCCTAGTCTACATCATAGTTTGTCAGAAGTGAATCTTACTTCACAGCATGTCTCAGAAACAACTAAGGAAAAATGAATGTATGATTTAAGTCTGATTTCAATTTAAACATATAAAAGCATCTCCACAGTGCTTTATAATATTCCAAATGTTTTCTCTGCCAAGTTATTTGACTTTCAAGTAATCATGGGATGAGTTCAATTTCAAACAGGAGTGTGTGCACACTCATATGAACGACCATAAATAAGTAAGGGTTGCCAAGCATGCAGAAAAGTGGGATCCAAGTGAGACACAAGAGGGTCCCATCTCCCCTTGGGCATTAGCTGGGGTAAAATATGGTTGAAAGCATTGTTGAAATCATTTTCCTGTAAATAAACAAAAATGGTGGGGGATAGGGCAGCTTGGTTCCCTCATTACTAGCTATTGGCCTCTCTTGCCTCTGTAGTAATGAGAAAAAGGATGGCCAAACAGTCAGACCACCTTCCCACCTGCATCAGCTGTTTTGAGCACCCCATGATGCCTTGCTCCAGGTCTATAAAAAACTGCAACTGCCCTCCCTGGCTCCTGAGAACCCAGGCCTAGCCGTGACTCTTTACAGCAGACTATGTCGTCCTTCTTGTAACCGTAAACCATTTGTACTTTAACCAGAGGAAGACTACTTCCCTTGGTGGACTGACTATGATTACTGGCAAGGCTGTGAATGGTCCAAAGTGAATGGTTGTGATTGATCAAAGGTATATCTGTGATTGATCCAAACATCTCTTTGGGGGCTACATAAGCAGGCTTGAGGAGCACTACTCTGTCCTATCTCCCTTGGTATTACAGCATCAGATCTAATAAAGTAGCTCTTATATGGTTTTGTTTTGGATACTTTCAAAAGTAGCCAAATTTGAATTGGAATCAAAGCAACAATAGTGAGAACTGGAGAGGCTTGAGAGCTGAGCAAGCACCAAGGTAAGAAAGCAGTACCTAGGAACCAACACACCACATAGGCACTGTGCACATGTGGTGTGCCCATCCAGTCAATGCTTGCGACCTACAGATTCCATAGGTGTGGAAGAATCTGACAGTTTCTGGAGCCATGCAAACCCAACACTGCCTAGTACTGCCCTGCATCTGGTACCTCTAATCCTGACACTGGACTTCTAAGTTTGGCAGAGGAAAAGTTCTGGTGGCCTTGGAGGTACCTCAAAAGCTCATACCCAGCTCTGATACCTAGAATGGAGCTCCCAAACATCCCAACTTGTGCCAAGCCCCAGGGTCCAGCTTCTTAAATGCAAACACCAGTCAACAACTGCTTGACAGTTGAAGCAACAGCAGGGTGGCAGTCTTGGCATGACTGCTTGACAGATGGAAAGGTGGTAACCCACCCACAGGCATCACTCATAGGCAGGCATCTGCTCTAAGATTCCCATCTAGCCAGTGGGATCCTTCTTTCAGTGGGGGGGAGGGGGGAGGGGGAAGGGGGTGTTAATGCCTGGGGCCATACCTGAAGAGTCTTCCAGATGCCCCTGCTCCTGAATGCTGTTATAGGCAGGCAGCCTAAGTCACTCTGGCAGTAGCCACTAATAACAGAAGGAGAAGCTGAAGAGTTCAAATGCAGCCAGGCCAAGAAGGAAAGTCTGAACAGAGGAGAGGATAGCAGAGAGCTGTTAAATGCTGAGGAGCCCTAGAGAACAACCTGAAGGCCCTGGACACCAATGAGTTCCACAGAGCTGGCAAGACATTAGAGCCAAGTGTCTCACACCTTTCCCCAAGAGCTGCAACCCTGGCTGCTGTCAACATTCATCATACAGCCCTGAGTGTTGCACAGGGCTGTAACACAGAGGCACCATTTGCTGATGCTTTCACCTGCCTACTGCCTTTGCCTGCTGTTCTCAAACCCCAGGGAGGGAAACCTGCAAGATGCCAGCATTTGAAAGGCTTCTTTCCCAGCCAGATACAAGGAAAAGCTGGCCCCTCAGCCAGTTGAATGGTAACCCTAGCACACTGCTGGTAGACCTGTAAAGTGAATCAGCCTCTTTGGAAAATAGCTTCAGCCTCCCAACAAGATTCAACACAGAATTATTACAAACACAGTAATCCCAGTCTAGGTATTACCAGTGGCTGACATCACTGACGGGTGTGTTGCTTGTCTGTTTGGGGGTTATCAAAGCAAATTAAAAGTGGCTGCTTACTGGGTTTAGGATTATAATATGGATTGGTGAGAAAGCTCTGATTCTACAGTTTATACTCAAAGCTTTGTGCTAGGGTGTCTTGATCTCATTAAATACAGTGGTAGCCAGCACAAAGCAAGCAGCAAACATTCTGAAAACAAGTCCTGACAACCACCCATCCTACGCCAACATTTTGTTAGTGCTGGGTTAGTAAGACACAGGCTGTTAGACTTTGACAAGTGGCTGTTGAGGAGGAAACATTTTCACCCTTTTAAAGGAAACTTGAAAATAATATTTATTCATTTAAAAAAAAAAAGGAAGAAAATTCTGATTCACCATTAATCAGTTTCACTGTTACCAGCTTGTTCAGAAGAAATGGCTGGTAAAATCTTGGAGGATATTTAGAGGTTGGGGAGGGTGAAGGGGAAATGGGGGACCTGGTAATTTACCTTACTAAGAGTCCACTGGTACTTGTCCAAAAAGAAAAGGTTCTGAAATTAGATAATGAATATTTGAACAATATTACAAATGTACTTGACCTCAATGAATTATACATTTTAAATGGTAACTTTTCTACTACCGTAAAAATGTGTACTTGATAATAATTTGAGAAGTGGGAGGAGTTAAGTTCCTGGAACACAAAGTCTAAGATGACAAATCTGTACATGGCTGAGGGAGTATTTCCAAGTCAAACAGTCCAAGAAAACGGAGAACAACGCTGTGGGGTCAATTCATGTCTAGCCTCAAACTGCCCCCAGGGTGAGCTGTGAAGTCTAACTGACACCAGGGAGTCATCATGTCTTGAAAGAAGTCCAACCCTTGTATCCCATACATCAGCCAGTCACCCACCACCCTTGGGTAATAACAGAGTTGTGAATCATCAGCTATACAGGTGAGGGTAGGTAGCTATGTTTTCCCTACTACTAAGGGAAGAAAATGCTCCATTCCCCTAGGATCACAGGGTGACAATGGAATAGAAAGTCTCCCCATTCAGCCAAAGCACAGATTTCAGCTACAAAAACGCAGTATGGTCTTCATTGCAGTTTCGTACACGTTCATGCTTCTATCCTTGACTTAGGCTCATGATTTCCTTCTGTCTTGAGACTTTCTTTTTGGAGATGTTTTGGGGTGGCTGGTTTGAAGAAAAACATGCGTGGTTTCCTCCACTCTTTCATGAACAGTCTTTGTCATCATTTCTCTCCCATGCCAAAGCCCTAGTTTATGTAATAAACTGACAAAGTATGACAAACCTTCAGGCGCATGCACACATACACACAGACACACAGACACCTGCTCACTCTTTACACTCTCGTTACCTTGAAGCAACCACAGGGTGTCTTACAACTGTCTGTAACTCCAGTTGCAGGGAATTTGACACCCTCTTCTGGCCTCCTTGGGAAGCAGTACACAGACACACATGCAGGCAAAACACCCAAATACATAAATTTAGAATAATATTAATAATGTCTCTTAAAAAAAGAAATCCTAAATATTGCAACAAAGATATAGACAAATAAACAAAACTTAAAAATCACTGAGATGGCCAGGCGGTGGTGGCGCACGCCTTTAATCCCAGCACTTGGGAGGCAGAGGCAGGTGGATTTCTGAGTTCAAGGCCAGCCTGGTCTACAGAGTGAGTTCCAGGACAGCCAGGGCTACACAGAGAAACCCTGTCAAAAAAAAAAAAAAAAAATCACTGAGATGGCTCAGCGGGTAAGAGTACTGACTGCTCTTGTGAAGGTCATGAGTTCAAATCCCAGCAACCACATGGTGGCTCACAACCACCCATAATGAAATCTGATACCCTCTTCTGTGTACTCATTTATAATAATAAATAAATCTTAAAAAAAAAAGAGTTGTCAATTTTTAAAAGATGAACAAACCCTTAGCCAAATTAAGAAGAAAAAAAAAGAGCCATGTTCATAGCAGCTTTATTTATAATAGCCAGAAGCTGGAAACAACCAAGATGTCCCTCAACAGAAGAATAGATACAGAAATTGTGGTACATTTACACAACGGAGTACTACTCAGCTATTAAAAACAATGACTTCATGAAATTCACAAGCAAATGGATAGAACTAGAAAATATCATCCTGAGTGAAATAACCCAGACAAAAAAGAGCACACATGGTATGTACTCACTAATAAGTGGATTTTAGTCCAAAAGTTCTGAATACCTAAGATACAACCCACAAACCATACGCAGCTTAAGAAGCAGAAAGACCAAAGTGTAGATGTTTCAATCCTAAATAGAACGGGGAACAAAATAATCACAGGAGGTAGAGGGATAGAGGGATCTAGGGGGGAGAGAAGAGGGGGAGGAAAAAAGGGGGATCAGGTACAGGTATTGGGAGGGGCAGGAGAGAGGTACAGAGGATCAGAAAATTGAGTAGAAACATGTAGTATTGGAGGATGGGGAATTGGAGGTAGCCACTAGAAAGTCCTAGACTCTAGGGAAGTGAGAGGCTCCCAGGACACAATGGGGATGACTTTAAAAGAAATACCCAAGAGAGGGAGATACAATCTGTAGAGACCATCTCCAGTAGATAGGCACAGCCCCCAGTTGAGGGATGCATCTCAAAACTTTAAATGCAGAAATGTTCCTACGAAAGGAAAGTCAGGGACAAAATGGAACGGAGACTGAAGGAAAGGTCATCCAAAGACCAACCCATCTAGGGATCCCTCCCATCTGTAGACACTAAACTCCCACACTATTGTTGATGCCAAGAAGCTCTTGTTGACAGGAGCCTGATATGGCTGTTCCTTGAGAAGTTTTACCAGCATTTGACCAATAAAGATGCAGATACTCATCAAACTGAACCCAGGGACCTCAATGGAAGGGCTAAAGGAAGGACTGAGGGAGTTGAAGGGGACTGCAACCCCATAAGAAGAACAATATCAACTAACTGGACCACCCAGAGCTCCCAGGGACTAAACCACCAACCAAAGAGTACACATGGAGGAGGCCAGGACTCCAGATACATATGTAGCAGAAGATGGCCTTATCTGACATCAATGGGAGAGGAGGGAGACTTGATGCCCCAGCATAGGAGGATGCTAGAGCTGTGAGACTTGAGTGGATGAGGGGGTGGAGGAGCACCTCATAGAGGCAAAGGGAAGGGGGAAGAGTTGGGATGGGATTGGGGGGTTATGGAGGGGTAACTTGGAAGGGGGATATCATTTGAAATGTAAACAAATAAAATTATTAATAAAAATAAAGTAAAAAATAAGAAAAAAAAAGAGAAAGCTCTAACAAAGAGATATAAAGAGGCATTGCTATTGGCACCACACAGATACACAAAATGACACAAGACAACTAAAAAAAGATCACATTCCTAGACACAGCCTACTCAGTGTCAATCATGAA
>NW_022196909.1:59388943-59434105 GCF_008632895.1 Mastomys coucha | reverse complement strand
CAAAAACCAAAAAACCCAATAACATGGAGACTGAATAAATAATAAATGGCCCCTATTAAAGAAAAGCCCAGGACTTGATGGCGTCACTCCTGAGTTCCACCAAATTCAAAATAATAATACCAATCCTCCTACAAAGATTTAAAAAAAGGAGGGGGAGGAAGAAGGGAAGGAAGAAAGGAGTGATAGAGAGTAAGGGAGGGAAGGAGGGAAGGAGGGAGTGAGGGAAGGAGGGAAGGCAGGAGGAACAGAAGGAGGGAAGGAGGGAAGAAAGGGAAGATGGAGGGAGGGAAAAAGGGAAGGAGAGGAACTAAAAGAGAAGGAAAAAGTATATCTTCTTATAAGACCACACTTATTGTGCCACTTAACAAGGGCATAAAATTATAGCCAAATATCCCTGAAAAAAATGATGCAAAAATCCTCAGCAAAACAGCAGCAAGCCAAATTGAGCAGCAGATTAAAAGGATCACTCACCTAGATAATAATCAAGTAGGATTTATCACTAGAGTGCAAGGATGGGGTAACATACAAGTCAATGTGATACAACAACAAAAAGGATGACCATATGATCATATAAAATACATCTTTTTCACAGTAGAAAATCCTAGGAAAATTAAGTGTAGGAGTAATATAGTTCAACAAAATAGAGGCCACCATATAGAACAAACCCATAGTTAACACCAGACTTAACACTGAAAAGAATGTTTTCCCTCTAAGTAAACATGAAAGGAATGTTTTCCTTTATAAAAACAGGATTCCAACTCTCACTACCTCCTAAACATAGTACTGAAAGTCCCAGCCAGAACACCTAGGTAAGAGAAAAAATAAAGACAGCCAAGACAAGATGAAGGTAAACTCTTTTTGTTAAAGGTGCCATGAACCTACTTATGAAGGTATAAAGATCCCACGTCTAAAAAGCAATTAGTACTAACCCAGGTGTGGTGGCAAATGCCAGTTATGCCATCTCCTAGAAGGTGGAGGTAGGAGAATCATAGGCTAAAAGTCATGTATCCTTAGCAACTAAGAAAGTCTGAAGCCGGGCGGTGGTGGCGCACACCTTTAATCCCAGCACTTGGGAGGCAGAGGCAGGTGGATTTCTGAGTTCAAGACCAGCCTGGTCTATAGAGTGAGTTCCAGGACAGCCAGGGCTATACAGAGAAACCCTGTCTCAAAAAACCAAAAAATAAAATAAAATAAAATTAAATTAAATTAAAAAGAAAGTCTGAGACATGGCTACATCATAGTTTGATAGACTTGGCTATCTCAAAGCAAACAGGAAATAATAATACAAGTTTAAGACTAAGAAACAAATTTGGTGAAATTGCAGAAGACGACTCATAAAAACCAGTAGGATTTTATATTCTAACGATTTAGAAAGTCCTAGTCCAGACATGGGCTCACTGAAGTCTGTAATCGATGAGTACAGAGTGGTTAGCACAACCTCATGCAGAGGTCTACATACACACAGACTGCAACTCAAGATGGGGAAGCCTTGTGTTCTCAAGAAGAGGTCTCAAGGGAGAGCCTCACTGGAGGAAAGCAAACCTAAGGGCACAAGAGGAAATTATCATGAATAAAGACAGCATCTCACACGCCTGCCTTAGATTGTCTGACGCAACACACTGAGGCTTCATCAAAAAGTTACAAGTATTCTAAAGGTCAAATAAAAAAAAAATCTGCCAGACACTGAGCCACCAACCAGGCAGCATATACAAGCTGGTCCAAGGCCCCCAACATATATAAAGCATTGGACTGCCTAGTCTGGCCTCAGTGGAAGAAGATGTGCCTAATCCTTGAGAGACTTGAGGCCCCAGGGAAGGGGAAGGCTAGTGGTGGGGGAGCATCCTCTCAGAGACAAGGGGAGCAGGAATGGGATGAAGAACTATGGGAGGTGGGACCAGGATGGGGGCAACAGCTGGATTGTAAATAATAATAATAAAAAGAAAATCTGAAAAGACATATTAAACATCAAGGGCCAAAGCAAATACAGTGTAAGCTTTGAAATCCTTACAGTAGAATATCCATACACTAAGGGCACTAACTGAAAACAGCAGCCATGAAGTAGGAGTGTAAGCATGCAAGAGGCCCTGAGAGAAGCAAAAGGAAATACCGAGGAAGGAAGGAGTTTCCAAAGATTCAAGCCACTTAAAAGAAAGGAAGAATGCTTTGGCAAACTCAATGGGAGCCTGGAAATGGAAGAGGAAAGAACCACTGAGCTGAAAAAATGTCAGAGGAAACTTCCACAGCTAAGAAAAAAAAATGAAAAAGAAAATATCTGAGAAGCCTGGAAAAAGTATTCCCCTTAAAAACATATCATCCACAAAGTTGATGTAAGCAAGAATAAAAGGAAAAGGGAAAAGAATATTTAAAGTAACAGTGGCTTAGAATCTTCCACACATAATAAGAGAAATGAAGCTACAGTTCCAGGAAAGCCAAAAGCACGCACACACACATACACACACACACACACACACACACACACACACATACACACACACACACACACACACACACACCCTATAGATAAATAGACAAACAGACTTCAGACTACATTTGTGAGTGGTTCAAAGATAAGCTTTTAAAAATGTGTTTTTGAGGCTTTCGTTAGTGTCTGAGCATCTCAGAGTATAGTTATCAAATCCAGAGGGCATATCTTACAGTACACCAGGATTATATGGGTCAGCCTGTTATTCATCTTGGGCTACAAACATGTATAACATGATACTCCATGAAATACAATTAGAGGATTTTAGTACAATGTTAAACATTCATATATGTAAACATCTAAAGGGAGACAGTACCATTAAAAAACTTACCCAGTCTTTCTACAGAAGCATTAAGAAATAATGCTGTCCTAATTTTCTTCTCTGTTGCTATGATAAAACACTGACCAAAAGCAACTTGGGGGAGGAAAGGTTTATTTAGGTTTACAGAATACAGATTGTCATTTAAGGAAGCCACGGCAGGAGCCACGGCAGGAGCTCCAAACAAGAAACTAGCTTGCTCTCTCTAGATTTCTCAGCTAGCTTTCCAAAGGGTGCTGGTCCCTCCTGTATCGTATCAATATAATTCCCCCACAGACATGGCCACAGGTCAATGTGATCTGGGCAATCCCTCAACCGAGACTCCTTCACAGGGGATGCTTCCTTGTGTCAAGCGACAATGAAGTCTATCCAGTGCAGACACCCATGTGCAGGGAAATTATTGTGAACCAGCTAAGAGGATGAAACTTCTCTGACAGAGCTAATGAGTGCTGAGCCAGTGTGCAGGCCTATGAGATTACTGTGGATTATGCAGACATAATAAACACTATGTCACATGTTTTCACGAATAAGTATTAGGGAATATTTCAAGAAGTGATATCAATTCACTGCAATCTGTTTCAGATAATACAGGCAGAAAAAAATAACCCCTACCTCATGCTATAATGCCAACACTACCCAAACACCAAAACCGAAGAAATTCAAATAATGAGAACTACAGAATGGCACCTTCCAAGAACACAGATGTGAATATCACCAATACAGCATTAGCAAATCAACTTCAATAATGTCTGAAAAAGACTATATACCCCAACCAAGTGCAACTTCTTCCAGATATGCAAGGCTGCTTTCAACATTCAAAATGTTGAGTCTCCTGATCTAAGCCATACAATAAAATAGGCTCCGAGAGTCCTACTAAGACATACAGGAAAAGAATTTGATATGATCCAACACAATTCAGACTGAAATCTTTTCAACAAATTAAGGGAAGATAAGGAAAGAGGTAAAAGAAGGGGACTGAACAGAAGGGAGTGGAGAGAGGACAGGAAGGAAGTGAACAGGAGGGAAGGAGGAGAGGGGAGGGGAGGGGAGGAGGGGAAGCAGCATTATATGAAACTTTGAGAAAGCAGAGGCTTTGCCTTTCAAACCAATAGATAGAGGAAGCTCTGGTGGCTCAGGCGGGCACTCCAGGGACTGGGATGACTGAGGCAGGTAGATCCTAAGAACTGTTTGCAACAAAGGAACGGAGTTTCTTAGTATGGTTTTCTGTTTGGGAGAAGACTGGACAGAAGGTACAGAGTTCCCATAGGCTCCTTGTAGGCACCATCTAGGAACAGCTTGTATTGGTATCTGGAGGTGTTACAACTGATGAACTCAACAAGTATGGATACAGTACTGTTCATTAGAACTCTTAGAAAAAAAAGCCTTTGTATTACGCAGTTCTGTAGATTTTGCCAATAAATAATGTCATGTGCCCAACACTGGCTGCATTGTGCAGAGCAGTTTTACTGTGTGGCCAGTGTGCCACCAATTCAATCCTCAAGCCCAACAGCTTCCCCTCTTTTCCTTTTACTGATTTATTTTTTCTAAGTGTACACAACGATTTAGTTTACCTGCCAATCTTCTGAGATTCCTCTGCTGTTTTGGCTTTTTCAGAATGTCCTATGGATGGATTCTCTCAGTTACACACATTCATTTGTTTCATTTGTTTGTTTGTTTTTTTTAACTGCTGAATTCTGCAATAGGATATATACTCAAAAATGAATAAACTGTCAGAAATGTACAATCTTTAGGAGTTCTTGACTTTTTAAAATGATGAATTTAAAAACTAAATGGACAAGAGTTCCAAGGACTTAAAACAGTACCCATAGAGCAAAGTATATAAATCTGCACGCAGTGATTTATTATTAAGTGACACACCATTCAGCAACATTTTTTTTTCTTTCTGACTAAGTAAATGTTGGAACTTTAAGTGTCAAAACTTTTAATTTATTAGTTTTGGGTGCCTATCTTCCCTATGTAATTTATTAAACATCTTCTAATCACTATAAGTGTTACTAACAGTGACCTTCCTACCTTCTAATTTACCAGATTGTTTCACCACAATGACACCTTTTGTGTCTATATATTGACTTTTTAAATTTTTTCACATAATATAATTTGATCATATTTTATTTCCTGTCCCAACTTGTCCAAGAGCCTTCCCATCTCCCTACCCACCCAACTTCATGTTTTGTATTGGTATGGTATTTTTGTCTTTTGCAGTTTTTGTTTGCTTGCCTGTTTTGATTTGGGATGTTGTTTTTTGTTTTGAGAGAAAGAACAGTGATTGCTTTTTAAACTGCATTGTAAGTGAGCAATGTGACCCTCCATGGAAAGACCCTGGAGGATGCTGTTGGGGTTTCTGAGCACTTCTTTGTGTCCTGCCAGACAAGCTATCTTAATCACTACTTGCAATGACTTATGTACGTCATCTCACTAAATGAAGGTCTGAGAAATGTCTCAACCATGAAGAATACAGCCTGCTCTTACAGAGAGGACCTGAGTTCAGTTACCAGTACCCATTTCAGACAGCTCGTAACCCCCTATAAGCCTAGCTCCACTATTGTCTCTGAACTCAAGAGGCATCTACATTCACATGTGCACATTCTTGTGCCTCCCTCTTACACTTACACACACACACACACAGACACATACACACAATACATACACAAATAATACTGAGGAAAATAACTGATAATTATTGATATTTCAATTAAACATTTTTTTCTTGGGCATTAAACCCAATGAATTCTCAATGGATACTTCTATGGGTAAAGAATACAATATTTTCCATTTTATTTTTATAATTATTCTTCAATTATTCCATTATGTTTTTATTAATGATATTGAACCACTAAGTAAATATCAACAGGATTGCTTCTAGAATATGTAATGTATAAATGTTGCTAGTCAAGATAACTTATTTGTATTCCAACCTCATATCTAAAAGTTTTCTAAGGAATTTCACAAATATACACAACATAATAATTATATGATAAATAGAAATTGTACTATAAGGTCATTAGCTGGGCCAATTCAACAGATGGTTATAAAGCACTGTAGACACAAAGCTTCACATGGCAATAAACTTTTAATAAGGATTTTGTAAACAGTCTAAGAATAAGAAACTTGATCACGACTACAACTCATTCTTGTCTCTTCTGTATTTGGTATCCACTAGACCACAGAGCTCTCTAGGAGTAACAGTACAGGTGCAGGAGCCAGAGCCTGGTTTGTAAATAAAGTTTTAGTGGAATGCAGACACATGTATTCATTTACTGGCTGCCAGCTTTGAGACTGCAACCAGAGCTGAGTTGCTGACAGAAAGTCTATAACCCCTAAGCCAAAAATATTTATTATTATCTACCTCTTTATAGAAAAGGTATGTTAGCCCTTGGTAAAATATCAAATAGTATGACACAAATTCAAGATTCAATACTTCTGATTTAGACATAGGCTTCTGATTCCTAGACTAATTCTTGAAAATGTAAGATTTAGAAGTAATAATACAAGGTAATAGTAATTAGTTGATGTGAATGAACTGTTCAGTTTTATGTTATCTTTATTTTTATTTTACATGTATGGATGTTATGTCTGCATGCATGTCTGTCTACTACGTGTGTCTTGTACCCACAGGGGCCAGAAAAAGGTGCTGGATCACTGAAACTAAGAATTAGAGACAGTTGTGAGCCTGGATGTGGTTCTGAGAACCAAACCCAGGTCCTACGCAAAAGCAGCAAGGGCTCAGCTCTGTCCATCTCCACTATTTGTTTGAAACAGGGTCTGCTGACACAGTGCACACTGGCTTTACCCTCCCTGTTGTCCTGCCTTGGCTTCCTCCATACACAAGTACACTACCATGGCTACAATGGATGAACTTTTAAGGGTATTTTTATACACTCTAGAATGATCCAACTTAACAGAAGATGACACATCATTTTCTCTACAGGCGTCCAGTCCAGCCCTGAGATGCTTCACTATAAACTTCAAGTTTAAAGTTAAAACTATAAATTGAAATTATTAAATTACTAAGTGTAACCCAATCTATTCCTATAAATTCATTTTTAATTTTTGTCTCTCTTTCTTTTTTTTTTTTTGAGGCAGGGTTTCTCTGTGTAGCTCTGGTCTTCTTTGAAGTCCCTCTGTAGGCCAGGCTGGCCTTGAACTCAGAAATCTGCATGCCTCTGCCTCGAATTAAAGGCATTTGCCACCATTTATTCTTAATTTATTCTTTATATACCACACAAATGAATTTTGTAACTATTTCAATTTTAAAACTAATTCATAAGTCACTAAACACAAAATGCTTCCTGTTTCAAAATCCACTGTTTATGTAGAGAAATAAATGTCATTCTATCCCTTTGCACAGATTAAACAGCAAACACTGACACGTTTATGTGTATATTTGTTCAAGTATGCCACTGATGTCATTAGTAATTCGTCATGTACTCCCTTTAAAAGTAAGGACTGTTCCTGTGTAAGTCAATACTACCATCGCCAACTTGACACTCCTTAGTGTAACTCACTGATACCCAGAGCCTATACCCAAGTTCTCTCAAGTTGTCTAAAAATAGCCTGTGCAGTTCTTTTCTTTTCCTTTTTTCCTTTTCTTTTTTCTTTCTCTCCTTCTCTCTTCCTTTCTTTCTCTCTTTCTTTCTTTCTCTTTATATAGCAATCAATCTAGGTTCACAGATATAGCTACCCTTTGAGAAATAAACACCAGTTCTTTTTTTAAACAACCTACTTGTATATAGTATATTCTCATCTCCCTATGAACTTGTTCACTGAAAAGCCAGAGTGGCCTCCCCAGTCTTCGTGACCCAGAAGGACATCAGCCACAGTGGGAGAGGAGGCCTGTGCCTCTGTAGACTATGGTGGGAGAGCAGAGAGGACACCAACTTACCTTGGGAGGTTAGAATTATTCTAAGTATATTCTTAAGCATATGCACTAATCAAGTGAAAAGTCTTATGAATTGTTTTAATATAATTATTGCAAATAGTAATTATGAACATATCCAAATATATCATTTTGTTAAAAGAAACATTTTTGCAAAAGTCTGAAGTTCACTACTCTTCACTAAAAATGTCAGTTTTTGAAGCACCAAATTTCTTTTAAGAAAACTTGTAATCTTAATTATAGTTTTGAATTTTGAACAAAGCTTTAATCATCTCATAAAAGACTGGTAGCCTGCAAATTATGCCTACATACTTAGAAACTGTCTTCTCTAGCAATTTATTTCAATGCTTTCAAGCTTTTACTAAAATGAAAAATTTACAAACACTGTTTATAAGTAATATTTTCAAATACACTTTAAGAAATTGTAATTTTTCCTAATATTAATATAATCAGAGAATACAAATATTTGAATATTCATAATTTTTTTAAATCTTTAAGTTCAAATAGAGTAATTTTTAACTGCTAAAACGTCTGAGAAATTGAGATATCCAGTGGGAATACTGTCAAATTTGTAAAAACAAAAAGATCCGTATTCCACTGCTTCATTTTTAATATTCTTTCTGTATTGTTAATTATGCCTGAACTCACCATAAATTACACATAAAGCTTAACAGAGACCTCAATCCACAATAGCCTTTTCTGAACTCAATGAGAAATCTATACACAGCAATGAAACTGGCATGCAAATAAAAGAACTGTCAAGACATGTACTCCTGAAATAACCCTACAATAACTATTCTAAAGGCTGTGTGTGGTCTCACCCATATATTTTGGCAAGATGCACTTTCTCCGACCACAGTCAGATTCATCCAAAAGCAGTGGCACTGGAGAGCCTCTGTCTCACCTGTCAAACTTGAGGAACATTCTTCCAAAGACCACCATGAGTCCGTGGAGAAAGCCACGCTGTGACAGCTGTTCTTGATAAGCATCTTCTAAAGAGGGGAACTCCAACAATTAAGCAAATCATCCTTAAAAGAGATATAGACAACAACACCCAAATCTAAATGCTGAGATGTTCCAAAAACATGGGTAATCCATGCATCCTGGAATATGCAGAGGGGCCATTCATAAGTGATATTGACAGTCTTTCGTAATCATCTAATAAAATCTCTTTACATTATTTGCCAATTTAAAAACTATACCCCCTTTTAATTTTTGGCCAACCTCCTTTGTAAAACCTTAAAATACATGTAAATTATCAAGGTATTAAATTCATCAAAATTGCTGAAGTTTGACAACTGAAAGCTCAATAGCTGAAGACTTAAAATGGGAACATTAAATATATTAAAAGATGATTTTTTATGATACATTGATACATTTTTAGACACATCATATAAGTTCACTTTTGCTTTACCTTGACTTCCTCAAGTTCATGGACAGAAGGGGAAGGTATAGATACAATAGTGAGAGAGACAATTGTACTCAGAAAAGAAGTATGCCTCAGTGGGCTTGATTCAAGCCCTGCCCACTACACAACAACAAATGATAAATCAGACTAAAAACATGCACCTGGCTCTCTACAAAGCTTACATAAGACCAACAGTATCTAAAATTGTAACTTTGTTGCCTTGTGGTTGACAAGATCCTCTAACTCTGTTCAATACAGGAACAATTCAAGCAAACAAGAGAGTGGTGGCCTACAGAGCCTTTTCCAAGTCAAGTGACACCATTAAGTTCTCACTTTAGAATAATGTCACCTGCAGTCAAGTCCTAAACCACAAAGACAAAGTGACAATCAAGGTTCCCATGTATTAGGCTGTCCCACACTTACCCTTACTGTGCAAGCACAAAAGTTAGTTTCGCTTTTCCCTAGATAAACCAACTTACATGGCTAAGATATTATTTTTCTTTGGTTTGGTCAGAAGCATGTTTGATATAAATTTTATTAAGTGGTAGTGTATGTAACATTGCATTGTGGGTAGTCGTTTCCTGCTTTAGTCTGGCCACATCCTTGGCTACCATACAAGCATGTTTCCCACATTTTGTGCAAGTTGTCACTGTTTTTAAAAATTTTACAAAAATGACACAAAGATGAATTGCTTTAATAATTATAAGAAACATAAAATATTTTATACAGCTACATTACAGAAGTATAGACCACCACTCTTCAGAGAGTAATCCCAGAAGAAGTTAGCATCAGAGTGCTAATGTTGTGCAAAACAGTATGCCTAAGTAAAACAGCATAAAGGAAAGTGTCGCGGGACAGATTGGCGGAAACAAAACATCCTGGACAGAGCTGCCAATGGTCTCTGAGACCTGAGGTACAGTACATGGCAGTGTGAACAAAGGGCTACACTTCAGACCTATGAGGTACTCATTAGTGAGTGCTAAGATGTTAGTATTCCTCAATAGAATTTTAAGAAATTCTGAATATACAGAAACGTGAAAGCACGGGAAAAGAAAGTAAAAAAAAGCCTGGAGCTGGAGTAGAAAGGAAAAAAGAAAGGAACAGAAATGAAGGAGGAGGGACAATAGGAGGGGGAGGGATGGAGGAAGGGGAGGACGGAAAGGAGGAGGGAGGAGGTAAGATGTGGACAATAACTTAGGATGTTCTCTTTGGGCATCTAATCTGCATATTACATCACACTTAGAAAGACCACTGCCAGGAGTACACACACATGAAATCAGTAAACAAGAAAATTGTGATCCTTTTTAAAAATATTATCTAACTTAAAACCTCATAGCCAAGTTCAAAAAATCTCTGCACTCACAACCAGATATGCACTTGTATATTTGTATATAAAGGCGTGAGCATTAATATCTCATAATCATAAGTTAAAATATAAAACTATAATGTTTTGCCAACACAGAACAATTTCGCGTCTTTAATAAAAGTCTGATAAATGCTAGGTGAACTTAAAGATGCTATGTATTAAACTTGAAAAAAGAAAAATTGCCCACCAAAAGAAAACATAAATTACTAAATATTGTTAAAATGAATTAAGAAGGTCCCTAGCCCAAGTCTCATAAGCAGAATATTTTAAGCCAGAGTGGGTATCTAGAGTTTGTTAATCATTTTCTTACTGTTTTGATTAAAAGAATAGAAAAGCAACAACTATACATCCAAAGTAATCATTTTTTAGAACACAGATATTGGCACAGTATTGGTAAAGTAAGGCTACTGCGTTAAAATGCAAGCAGTAACTGAGCAAATAAAAATTAATTCAAATGGTAATACTGAAGAAATATATAGTATTTAAAATATTACTATACTGTTAGATTCAAATGTCTTGATATTTTAAGAACTTTGACAATTTTGAAAAAATTATTAAATTGTAAAATAAGAAAACAAGACACTAATTTCATGATTTAAGACTGATTTCAAATTTAAAGCTATATCTCATTGTCATTGCATTAAAATACAGAATTTATAGGGTACAATTAAACTTGTTGCTTACTTCACAGCAATTGCTAGCATATCCTTCAAAAGGATTACATTTAAAAGATCTTTAAAAAGAGTCTGTGGTTTCCATTTCTGAATATGAGCATGGTAAAAGTCTTTAAACAAGAGCTTTCTGCCATGGCTTTTCCAAAGCTGGCTCCCTCTCTTCATCCCTAGCAGCCATTTCTAAGGAAACGCAGTCAATATCAAAGCTGTTGCCACTCACCAGTGCTGTCTGTATATTCCCACAACAGTGTACAGGTTGCTCCTGTCTAGTTTGAATTAGGAGGGGTGCGTGGACAATGAATGCATAAATTTAACCACAAATGTAACATTCCTGTTTTTGTCCTGCCAGAATGGGATGGACTTTACACAACACATAAAGGCTGCGTTGAGCAGTGTCTACTAACCTCTTGTATCATGAGCTACAGACCTTAACTCACAGACACAGGAAACAGGTTTAGGTTACCTGCAAAAAAGACCATGTGACTACAAGACAAATGAAATGGTGGGAAAATATATTCAAATTCATTTTAGGTCAATTTGAATGACCAAAATGTACAAATCTTTTTAAAAAAAAAATGTAAGGAAAAAATATTCCATGAAAAAATAGGACATAAAAGACCTGGGCACTCTAAAAGAAAAGCATTTGCTTACTATCCTAAAGCAACTACCCAAACATCTTCAACTGCCAAGTGCTGCGATTCCATGTACATATGGAACTAAGTTCAGAAACTCCACAAATTATATGGACAAAACCCTCCTTTATTTACTTTGAATAATAGAGATAAAGATCACACTGGCACACTTTATTTATGAAAGAGGATATAATAGAGTAACTTTTTTCTCCTCTGCATGAATAATGACCCTAAATGAAAACTTCAGTGTAAAGATCTGTTTTACAGTAAAACATGAGTCTAGCCTCAAAATCAAACAACAGAATGTATTTCTGTGGTTTTGTCATTAAAAGTTTATTCTGAAAAAAAATCTAGATTCTTAAAAAAACAAAGGGTTAAAATCATTCCCATGTCTTTCCAGCATATGGAGAAAAAAATGTTTAAAGAATCTTATGAACATGATTTCATAGATAACTTTAACCAAGAGAAACTAAAAACAGATAATGAGCTATGTTGGAGGTGGACATTCACAAGGAAGTTTTTCTTCTGTCACCCTCTGAGTCACTCTCTCTTACCTCTATTGTACACCCTAAACAATTTTTTGTACTTCCATGTCCCCACCCACCTTCACAGCCATCCATTCCATGCCACTCCTGGTTAGCATCACACTAGGAAGAAATCTAACATGCAAATTCAGAGTGGCGTGGATAAATGGCAAAAAATGCCTAGGAAATTGGTCTGCTCGCCTTTATAATGTTTGTTGAAAAATCTTCCATCGCTCCCAACTGATGAAAACAGGAAGCTCTATTCATAAATGTGAAATTCACTGCCTATGATATATAATCATCCTAATAAGAAAATGAGCTCTAGACATACATGTCCAAGAGGGCAAAAGAAGAGATAGTTTCCCAAAGATGGTTTCAATTTTCTTCTGAATCAGAATTAGCAAATCGAGACGACTAACATACTCTGTCTGTGTGCATTATTCCTTACTACACACAGCATTTTGTAATTTATTTCAAAGCTTCCATTATAAACAAAAAAATACAGTTTCTGTTAACCCACTCTACTCTGAGTTATGGAAATTACTGAATATTTCATTATATATGCAGAGCTGCAACCCAAAATCCTGTTACAGTCACTGTCTAAGCTGACTAAAGAATTATACAAAACATTTCTTTGAAAGATAAAATTCAATCACACAGAAAACTAACATTATTCCAACAAAATGTCTACTGCAATTCCTGACATTTGTTTTTTTAAGATCTTCAAAGTAACCATGGGATGATAGTAAAAGTAATATAAGTGATACTAATTACATTTAATCTTTATTGTAAGAGCCGCCACCTAATAAAAAAAATCAACTACATAGCCATGATTTAATATATTTGTAAAGGAATCCCCAGGCTAACACTTTTGTGACAGCCAATTACAGTCGATCCCGGCAAGGAGTTTGCAAGCAGACCTTTGGAAAGGTAAACTTTTTTCCAATGAGTCCCAGATCCACAAGCTTAGAAAGACAAGCAAAAGGCAAACAGAAGGAAGCAGCCACCCTGGGAATCCAAAGCAGCCCCGCAAGTGATACAATCCCAAGATGAGAATCACTGCAAAGCAGCACTGTTGTTCAGAAGGCCACACTCTCGCTTGAGACAATCTTGCTCACTTTTCCATAGACATAATAATGAAGGAAAGGGAGGAGGGGTAGAGAAAAGAGAAGAAAAAGCAGAGGAGGGAAGGGGGGAGTAGGGAGGTGGCAGAAAGGAAAACCCTTAGCTGCAGAGTTCTGCTCTCCAAATGCTTAACCTTACAGGAGTGTGGGCTCCTTCAGCATTTGTATTCTATCCAAATCCTCATGAGTCACAAAAATTAAAAAGCTATAACCTTCTGAATGCCAGGAAGGCCTTACCACAAGCCTTTTGTCAGAGAGGGAGAAAGGAAGAGAGAGGGAGGGAGGGAGAGAGGAAGGGAAAGAGAGAGAGGGAAACACCCATAAGTAAAGAGACAGAAGGAAGGAAGGAGAGAGGACAAGAGAAGAGAAAGGAGAGAGGGGAGGGGAGAAGGGAAAAGATTAAGAGGGAGGGGAGAGAGCAAGGGGGAAAGCCACAGTGGTAGGCAGTCCCACTTCACTTTGAGTACTGTGAGGTCACAAACCACATGATTCTGTCTCTCCAGTAATAGTGCTTGCAAAAAATAGGAGTTTTAAAGCTTTTGCTTTTTTGGATTGTGTGAATGCTTCATTCGCCTCACAAACAACCACAGAACCACAAGTGCGGTGCAAACTTTCTCCAGGAGGACTGCAAGAAGGCTCTGGCGTTTAAATGGTTAATCTCTGCAGGTCACTACCAGCCACCGAGACCAACCGAGTCAGTGAGTGCTCTAACCACAGTCCATGCAGGAATAGTAGGTCCTTCAAATATTTGCTCACTCGGTTTTGTTTTGTTTCCTTGCTTTTCACATGTTACCAGCTACATAATTTCTTGACAGAAAAAAATAAATATAAAGTCTATGTACTCCAGGCATACTGTACAACTAAAACAGGGACTGGGTATGGTTTGTATTTTCAGTTTAAGGCTGCAAGCAGTATTTACAACAGAGGGCACAAGTTCTATCTGGAAAAAAAAGGAGGGACTATGGCATCAAACAGCCTCTTCAGCGCAGTGACACCGTGTCAGCAAAGCTTCTTTTGGGGTAAGTGCTACTTTATTTCAAGTCTTTTCTCTGTGAACCTGTTAAGCATGAAGGTACAAGGCTTAGCCGAGCTGTGAGCGTTCCTAGGTCACAGCATGTTAAAGATCATGATGATGCTATTTTCTCTCACTAGAAATTGAAAAATGAAATTGCTGTAAATATTTGCATTTGGCATGTGTAACTAACTCTCTGGGTAATGGCTTGAAATTGGCAAAATTAAATGGGCTCATGTTTATCAAATTGTTTTCCAGTGTAACAGAAACAAGGATGTTAAACAGTAAAAGCTTAATATTCCCATGAACTTCCATAGAATAAAACTGGATGCTGAATTAATCAAAGTATTGTTAAGTTATTGACTCGGCAGCTCCCAATATTGAAACAAATTTCCAAAAGGAAGCAATTTTACAAAATAGCAGACCACAGAATTATTGAAACATTGTGGTCTACCGGGTATGACACAGGAGTAAACCTGGAGGAAAGTTAGCATTTTCAGCCACTCCACTGAAAGAATTCTCTCTACCGCTTGAAACTATGTCTTCAGATATCTCTATTAGCCTGTTTCTAAACAATTTTCTGTGACTAAATCAGACATTCAACTAGAATAGAAGCATTCTCAGGACATCAGAGCTGTTCTGAAAAGATCTCCAGTGCTTGGGACATTGAATGTACATGAAACTGAACTTTTCTAATAATTTTAAATTTAATTTTATATCTACACACTATTGCTCCCACACAGAACTTGTTACAAACACACAGGAAACACTGAAACTTCTAAGATTCTTTTGAGCACATTCTTAGACTTACAAAAATGAATAGCGTTTTTAGTCTCATGAAAAATAAACTTCACAAGGATACCCTGAAGGATTTAAGAGCCATGCCGACGAAATCATGCTGGACTTTTAAAACAAAACAAACATAATGAAGTCCCTTAATACTGAATTTTCAGTAAGTGCTGATACAGATATGTAAATGGTTTAAATCCTCATCAACTGTCACGGGAGTGTAGTAAAATGTCCACTTACATGATTCTCTTTATGATATCCAACATGTCCCAACTACACAGCAGATTTTAAAGACTGTCTTTTTAGCTTTTAAATAAATCCTTAGCTGCAGAATTTTCAAACTAGTGATTGGAGTTCCCATTACTCCTCCTCCTCCTTCACACATGGCTCCTAGAACAGGACTTGTCTTAGCTCAAGTCAAAGAGAAATAATTTAACCTAAAAAGGGGAAGGGGGTCTCTTAAAGGGTAAAGAAAATATACTTCAGGTTTTTATTTTTAAAATAAGTGAAATTACTACAATGACTCCCACAGTAGTCAAAAGTAGGTCATCTCAGTTACAATATATGCAATGTAATAATCATAGATTAAATCATAATTTCAATAGTGGGTATATGCATTGCTTTTAAAAAGCCCTGCCCTTAGAAGGGAGAAAATAACTACAGCTAGATTGCACTATATCCCAGGATAGCCCACATTATACGAACAGTTCACACAGGAGATTTATTAGTAGTCACTGAGAGACAAGACAAACCTACGTTAAGGCAATTGTTCCTTGGAGGGATACTTGGGGCAGCCCACAGCGAGCAGTTAAGAAACACTTCAGACCTGGAGGCAGAACTGTCAAAGAACGTGTTGAAATATCCTTGTTCTATCATACAGGAGTAGGGGTGGGTCTTAAAGTTCTGTGACACTCTTAATGACTATTGTATATTAAAGTTTCCAAGATCTGACCAAGTTTAAGAGATAAATCAAGGCTATCTTCTACAGCATGCAGTATTTTTTTTATACTCTAACCAGGCTTTCTCTTCTGAAAGTGAGTCTCGCCTTCCCTGCCTCCCCCTCCTCCAAACAGTACGTTAGGACTGGCTGGAGAACCTAACATGAGTCTCCTACACCAGACTAATTACAGGTGAGGAGTGGACAAGTGTTCCAAGTTATCATCACGTCGCATGCTTCCCTGTTCCATAATGTTCATGAGGCTAAAACCTCCCTTCAGGGTTCTGTTCTTACAGTGCTCGGCATAACCACCTAGTGCAATGTTCTAAGTACATGTGCTAATTTTGTGAAATGGTTAAAGAAAGTTTAGGTAAGGGACAAAGCATGTGCTTACTGAGTATCTCACCTAAACCACTGGGAGGAAGGGAGGGAGGGATGACGGGATGCAAGAGAGCATATGGAGAGATGAAAAGAGAGTCCCAGTGTCCTTGATCTCTGCTACGTTAATCAAGGCTTTCCATCTGTGCTACTCAAAACCATTACTTAATATGAATCAATCCTGTTGAAACAGAAGATTGACTCAACAAGTATCTTAGCATTAAGGACTCGTTTGTGAAATTACATAAGCTGACTGACTGGTCACATTTCCACATAGTCTCCTTATAGCAGACCAAAGTCTCTGATTAAGCAGAATGTGTAAACAGTCATTTCCAAAACAACAGTTGTGGTCTCTATCAACAACAATCATTCTGTAATTTCAAGATTCGCTAGTGACCAAGCTTTGCATCTTGTTTCCCAGATAATAGAGATTAAGTTTAATAATCCAGAGAGAAGAATTAAAAAGAGCAAGCATTGAAGGCTACGCTAATATTTATTAAAAGCTAAAACTGCCAAGTACTGCCTGAAGAGACTACCCTCCATTTGAATAAATTATTCTACCTTACAAAATTAATACAGATTTCACTTTTAAATCATAAAGATGTTTTGAAATGTAAATGAAATTATAGAAGAAGATCTGTTAAGTCTGAGCGAGCTTCCTGATAGTTTCTAGGCACAAGAAAGGCATGAAATATATACAATTACATTATAGTATATTTTAGTTCTTTTAATAAAACAAAAATAATTTATTCAATTACACCCTTCAAGCTAATAATCACTGATGGTCAGACTTGTTTCAGTCAGCAGTGTTAAGTCAAATTCTGTAAGGTAGAAATGTTCCAGCTTATTAAGAGAAGACTGTGGGGTGGGGCTGACTTGTAGAAGGGACTAAGATGTTATCACGAATGCAGAATTAATCTTTATTGAATAGAACCATTCACAAATCAAATCTCACTGTACTTCAATACTTTCAAGCAGCTCTAATCAATTACAAAACTTCTCTAGTGCTTCAGAACTCATGTGCTTTCAATTTTACACACTGGTGGTCCTGAAGTACTATATTGAGCAGAGTTAAGACATTCTGTATCACAACGGTTTTTTTTTCCTTCAAAAGTATTCATCTAGAGAGCCTTATCCCCACCTCTCAGGAGCTGCCTGCATGCAAACTGTGGGAGTATTTTTATACTGTGCTTCCTTGTTAAAGCAAAAGGTCAGGGGTTACCCAAATACCTCAACTGTATTTATATATTAAAAAAGAAAAGGTAAGTATTCATATCAAAACTCCAATGGGACTGGCTTCTTTATTTCTGCATTTCCGATGATTAATGAAGCCCCACGCCACTTGGAGACTGACGGCAGAACAAGGGCACATCTCAAAGTCCTCTCCATACTTACCCCTACCACAACCCAGCCCCGTCCATGCATCTTCGGATATGTGCAGGATACTAGTGTGTGGCAAGGCTAGGGCAGCAGGAGAGCTGTGCAAGCTCTTCCTGAGCATTCAGACTGCAGACGCTATCAGCCAAACCTTTGGAGACATGTTTGTATAAATGGTTCACTGAAACGGTAAACCTCTGCAGCGTCTTTCCAAAAATATTACAGATGTGGCCAAATAAATGCCATCAATTCAAGGTGAAAGAAATTGTGTGGCAGAAGCTAAAACCATAATTGGGACAATGCATGACTATTTTTCACAGCCGGTCAGACCTGTCATTTAATGTACACTGGCCAACCCAATGCTAGTTTAGGCAGAGACTTCCTAACAGGTTATCTTAATGAATTATGTTTTTTTCCTCTCCTACACCAAAGAAACAAAGTTGTATAACTCTAACTCAAGATTTAACAGAGCTAAAACCAAAACTGGCACTAAGCTCCTATATTAAAGATAACAGTAATCTCCAATACTTGATATTTTCTAAATAAATATCAGTAAAATATCTGATAAACTCAAGTGTTTAAAATGTTTAATAGTTTTAAATGGATCTTTATAAAGTTTTCTACACAATATACACCTTAACAAAACCTCTTGTCAAAATGACAAAAGTATTCACTGGATATGTATTCTGACTAATATGTTACAATCCAAATAAAATGAGGAAATACTATACCTTATTCAAAGGGAGTTTCCACACAATTTTAACCACAGTTAACCACAAACTTTTGTTCATTCAACAGAAAACACAAATAAAACAGACCATATAACTTTTTAAGACTTCTATAGCAACCTAAATGAAATGTTCCTTTATTATACTGCTTACAATATCTTCAGCTTACTTGGAATTCTAAGGAATTTCCTCCCCATATAGTACTATTAAGGTTATGGGATTCAAAGTTTGCAACACTGTTGAATGGATGTAAGAAACACCCTATAAAACATTTCAAGCTCTTGCTATTATTAAAAAGGAGTTAATTCTAAAGCCTATTTTTTCATAAGCGTGTTTTCTTCCTCTAAGAAATAGAAACTGTAGCACTTATTGTAATGTCTCCAACTGAGATGAACTCCAGCGCTCAGACTCTTTAAATGCTGCTTGTTATGGAAGTACTTAATATTTCTATAGAAAGACAAATGTGTTAAATGTGTTACTTATTTTCTTCCTATAAATATTCCAAATTGTTATTAATACTCAAAAACCTAGCATCTAGAGGGTAGGGGTGGAGCTCAGAAGTAGAGTATTTCCCCCACGTGTACATGCCCACAGTTCAGCCTTCAGAAACACAAATTTAAAATGATAGGTAATTTTTGACTCCAATATATATCCAAGGAACAAAAAACACACAAAGTGTGAAGATTACTGATGAAAATAATAAGTGTTACGTACTTGGTTTAAATTTTTTTCTTTTAAGTCTGTTGTTTAGAAGAAAGAATTTATTGACATACAGATATGAACACAATTTTCTCAAATGTTTAAGGGTGTTAGAAATTATTGCATTAGATGTTAGAAAATTTACCAAGTTAGTATTCTTGTCAAGATGTATTTAATTTTTGAGAACTACTTTAAAGACTTTGTGACTGCTACTGATCCTCCTGCCATTTCTCTTCAGAAACTATACATCAGCGTGACATTAAACTAGTGACATTCTTAATAAGGTAGATCTAAACATACTATTCAATATAATTAATTTTGACTGCAAAGTCAAATAAATTAATTTTATCAATGCTTGCTTTTCAGTAACATTAACTTTTCTACACGAAGAATGTCTGTTGGATCATTATACAACCAACTATAAACATATATCTACATAAAAGATTAGGTTAAAATTCCCAAAACTTAAATACACATTTATAGGTCTCCTTAAAATTACATGCGACTTGAGTGTGCCAGACCCTTATTTATGTATTTCTTATGGTCAGCTATCTCACAACTAAATTTATTTTGTGGCTCAATAAAAGCAAAAAAGAAAGAAAGAAAAAATGCTAGCCAAAACCAAATAACAATTACCAATAAAGTTTTAAAAACATATACATACATGATCTTTCTTTGTAAAAATTACAATAATAGTATTGTATTCCATAACCTTTATATAGACATTGACATATTTTTATACTGAAACAAAATACCTGCCACATATATTCAATTTTAATTCCTTTTTGGATATCAGTCTGATTTATAATTTTTATACACAGTACACTCATATGCATATACACTAGTGACTATGAAATTTGCAATAATGATTATAAACCAAGAACAACAACTGTAAATTATATAACTAAGGAACTGTTTGTATCTCTTGGAAAACAATTATTTTCTACACTTACAATACTGTCAATCTGTAAAATCAAAATAGAGACTAGGCATCTATGAAGAACCATGCTATTAAAATAATAAATATTATATTTATAAAATCCAAAGACCTTATTTTCCAATTATAAATCCAAATAGTCACTGACACCAATCAGTAAAATGAGCCATTCCAGTTTACACTAGCAAATTTGAATTTTATCAGTACACAAGAGATCCCGATTTATAGCCATCTTACTGTCCCTAAACATATTCATCTTCTATATATCTACTCACTGCCCACCTAACCTGGCTAAGGAAGACACTATAGTTTTCATTTTTGCTGCTTTTTTAATAACTGCAATTTTCTTTTTAAATTTCTGTACTGAACTTCTCAACTTAAGACTAAATTTCCAAGATTTTCTTTAAGTAAGAAGTGATATTCTTTAACAAATGCTTAATAATATTCATTACTTCTACCACATAATTTAGAATTATATCAATAAATCTAAGTAGCCTGAATGTACTTTGAAGCAGAAAACAGGTTATGACAATCCTACTATACATTATATATCATAATTATATATTATATGTTACATATTACATAATAATGCACATTTATTATTAATGTACAGTTAATGGTTCAATCCTCTGCTCTATCACTGTAACTAGCCCTTAAAAAAAAGTATCAAAAAGGGAAAAGGTAGAGGCTCTCTTGCAAGACGTTTTATGTAGATATAGCTTTTAAAGGATTCAGTTGTCTCATTTGTTTTGGGAGAAACAACTCTTACTTTGTTTCCTAGACTTCTACTATACTAGAATTGTTTATAACACAGAAAAAAATCTCCTTTAGGGTAACAATCTGCATTATGTAAATCTGTTTTCTATGAACCTTGAACCAAACTATAAATGTATGTCAGGGCTAAGGCTGGAACCCTGGCCACATGTTCAAAGTCCTGGGATCCTTCCAGAGCACAATGAAAAAGAGAGAATAAAATATATGTGAGCCTCTGTGGGTAAGGCCCTGAACACTCAGAGTTAGGAGAAGACTAAGATAAAACTCCCACTGAACAGTTGTGCCTTAACAGTAGACAACTGGTTACAAAAGATAAGCTAGTAAAATTTATGGTTTACTGTCATGAAATTTGTAAGTCTTTTATGTGATTCGGCTTTTGAAAAAAAAGCATTAAAGTTTTGCTAGTGCTCTTTCAAAATTAATTTTCACACACACACACAAAATTTAAAGAGACAATCAGGCAGATAATACTTTTTTAAAAAAGAAGCTGTATTGCAGTGCATTAATAAAGCAATATAAATAGGAAATTCAGTGTATCCAATTTTTGATGATTAATCCACAACAGAAACTACTTTTTCACACTCCCATGATCTCCAGGATTCAAACAAAATTCTCTACAATCTCACACTTAGTGCAACTAAATACATATACATGTGCACACATACTTTATATCACTGTCTCTATAACTTAGGAAGAAATTTTATTTTTAAAAACTTTTACTACTCATTTTAAAAACTTTATTATCTAGGATAGATATAAATGAGAAGACACTTGAATGACCTTTACTCTTAATGCAGTACAAGTCCTTTATGGCATACAAATGCACATTACAGAAGAGCCGAATGCCCCAGCAGTCGGAAAAGAGGCACCTGGAGATGTATTTTAATTATCAATCACAAGTACCTAGGGAGTTTTAAAGCATCTACTAACTTCAAGTCTCATTTTTATTTCCATACGCGTTTTTATCTTTCAAAACTTAAGTAATTCTAAATATTGCAAAATATTGTCTTAAATTGCCAAATTACTTAGTAAATAGCTAAATCTCTCATAGAGGTAAATAAATTTCTTATTGAGATGAATCCAAACTATAGTTCGTGGCTATAAACATGAAAAAACAACACACAAAATTTTGTCCCAAGTGTTTATTTACAAAGTAAATATATTACATGTAAAAAAAGATAGGAAGAAATTTTCTATAGTAAAAGCTCACTGAAACTTATAATTTTTCTATTTATTTATTTTTATGCAGATACATGATCATTAATTTTTAATAAAAAATACTTAATTACAATCCATGCTGCTTCCTTTAAAGGAAACGTTAAGGGAAAATAGTGCTCTTATTCAATATCATAAGTTGAAAGATAACTTTTGAAAAGTAGTTATAAAAATAATGTGATCCAAAGACTCATACTCAAAGCATCTGAAATAAACAATAAAAATACAAACTGGAGCATATAACTACTTAAAAATAAATATAAAACCACTCTGAACATAAGAAATATGCATACACTTTTAAAACAGAAGTTTACTTGAACAGTTTTTAAAAGCAAGCTTTAATTTGAGCACAATGTCCCAATGAGTACAGAATTTTCTTCTAAACTGATAAGACTAAAAGAAATACTTAACATCTAAATTCATCATCATGATTCGTGATAATCCCTTTAGTCACACAGCTACCTAACCCATTTCCAAATCCTGTGAAAGGCTTGGCCATTGCACTTTCCTGCCCATGGCTCTTCCTTATTACAGTGTATCTTCAGCACTTGAAGAGACAGAAAGGCTCCAAAATTCTAACTGCATTTAAAATGCATAACTGAGTCAGCAGTGCAGCTTGCTCTAACAGCACGCGTTTCTAGAAGACCAGGAAACCTGGGTCTTTAAAGCTGATGCTTCTACACAAGAAGGCGAGTTCAGTTGGTTCCTGGCTACCCCAAAGTCATCCACTCCAGAGCTCAAGGGTGCCCAAAACAACGGGTTACCTGTTCCAGCCAGGCTGAGGAATGTGGCCAAATCATTTTTATTGATTTAACCTTTACAGGAATGCTACATATCCTCAGAGCAAAACATTTTGAATGTATTTATAATATGATACACTTCTGAAAAGCCATGAAAAAGAAAGCTAGGAACAAATCTAGACAGCTCTCCATCCTTGGTTGTTAGAGGAGTTTATTTTTATTTTAAACATTATCAGTGGACCTACATACAAAATAATTCTGCTTGGGGAAACTTACTTTGGCGCGATTGTATTAGAAATAAAAATTTATTTCAGAGTAGAGAAGGTGCATTTTAGTAAATTCTAACTTTAAGAACTATAACTCCTAACTTGACAATGATTGACAATTTTTTAACAATTTCTAAAGGCTCCTTTGACACCCTGAAGCGCATCCACCTTGAAAACGACAAACATATCAAACTAAAGCTTACAGGGCATAGTCCTCACGGAATAAACTAAAAGTTGTACTCTGGTTATATTCTGGGCATTTACAGAGAAAGTTCTGTGGAGTCTATCTCTCTAGCTCCCTGCAGGAGCCAATGCCTACACTAGGTTCATTTGCCAAATAATAATTCACAGTATTATGCTTCCTCACATTATGCTCCATCATTAGTTAACTTGAACCTCACTTCTCAAAAAGTTCTACTTTCACTGCACACTGTTCTCTTCAAAATGCAAACAAGTTTTGAGCATTTCCAGATGTAGCAGACTCTCTCTCTCTCTCTCTCCCTCTTCTCTCTCTCTCTCTCTCTCTCTCTCTCTCTCTCTCTCTCTCTCTCTCTCTCTCTCTCACTGTCATATAAACACAACTCAATTCTAAATAACAACATAATAGAAGCAGAGTCACTGCTTTCTACCTCAACACCCGTGTGTTTGAAATGGGAGCCGACTGACAGCCTTATCTCCAGTGAGGTCCTGAAGGCTAGTTACCAGCGCAGTCTGCAGGTAGCTGCCATTAGGTAAAACGGCAGAGTATTTCCGTAGCAGACAAGATTCTGCTGAACTGGGCTTTCTGAAACTCTAACAGCTACTGAGTATACAAGAATAAAGGCAAATGCTGTTGCTCTTTTCAAACTATTAGCTTAGTTTTAATCCCAGGTAATATAACTGGAATTCAACTACATTATTTTCATCTTGCCATCAATTTTTTATACAAAACATCTTAGAATGCATGAGACTACGCTAAATGAAAATCAAAATTATTTATATGAAGCATACTTCTCTGAAGTAGGACTGGGAGCCCCATGAGATATGGGAGGTGGCAAGGGTGAAAGTTTTCAGAAAGCACTCACTCCTCCACAACACTCAAAACGAGGGCTTTTCTAGATGCTTTCTGGGTGCTCTGGAGGCGAACCTCACCCAGGGCCATGTGTCACTCCAGAGGCCCATCATTTCAGATCACTGCTAGAAACACATGCTAAGCCAGGTAACATACGACACAGGAAAAGACCAAGAGGAGAGTGGAAAGGTAAAGTAAGAATATGTATAACCTTCGGGTGTGTTATATTTGCTTTATAAAAGGAATTTTCTTGAGAAAAAAGCAATAAGAAAATATAATCAACTTAGACTATAATCAATTGTTATTTTGAGGAAGCACAAATAGCTCATAAGTTTGCTTTCAAGTTATTTACTCTAAGAATCATGCAAAGTAAATAAACTGCCTTTACTACTTGGTCATCAGACTTTTAAAAAAAAAATTCCAGAGTGCAGTCCATTAAATGTTCCCAGAGCCACACTTGGCTGTTCTGGTCCACGCACCATATCTAGTTGACCCACAGCTCTGCCTGAGGCATAGACCAGGGGAGATGAGGGGCGAGACAGGGCCTGCCTTAGGTGCTTTTTTAAACAGACACACACCCCTAGGTAAATTAAAATATGAGAGCCATCGGCTACCGAATTTATGTCAGAAATAATAAGCAAAAGCAAAGATGAACACGCAAAACGTTCATGGCAAGTTGTCTCCAAAAAACATCGCAGTTTGTTTACAATAAAACGTTACATTGCAGCTTGTTTATAATAAAACGCTACGCTTCCTTTCTTTTCCTCTCTTTGGCCTAGAGCTGTGACCATAAGTAATTCTAAAGGAAAAGTAAAGACAGACACAACCTTGTAAGATGAATAAACCAAAAAGTCATTATTTATTTCTCCAGTATGTTTTTAAGCACATATCAATCTATATCCCAAATACTTTTATTTTTAAATTAACGTTCTGTGAAAACAGCCCACGTATCTAATGCTGCTTATGATTCTAATTGAGTGTATGAACGTGTCAGCTGGAACTGTACTATTTATTTGTTACCTTTCCTTGCTTGAGTCTGTTTATCTATTAGCTTTCCGGGCTTAAGATTTCCTGGGCCAGGTGCTGTGCTAACCCTTTGAAAACACTGCTGTTTAATTCTTACAACTCCCTTCTATGAGGGGTCCCCTAATTACTCAGGGAAGGGAAAAGAATGAAGTCAGGAGGCCTGATCACGGCCACACAACTGAATAGCTGACAAGCTAGCCCGAGCCTTTAACTCTGGACAGTCCCTTTACAATATTACACTGGCCTTCATTTCCGGATACTTAATTTCTTCTATAAAGGTACTGTTCTCAGAAGCACAATCCTCTATACTTTGACAAAATACTCAACAGGTCATCTCTGTGTCTCCATCTATTCTAGTCCATCACTATACAGAAAAATCACTGGGGAATCGAAGAAACTAAGAAAAAAATAAAAGGCTATCAAGTGAAAAGGTTGTCTAAATTTGATCAGAAAATGAATTTCAAGAAACTTTTAAATTCTTAATCATTATAATCAGTACTCTTATCAATGTCCATACCACCCTTAACATGATTAATAATATCCTTTAGGAATCAAAAATTCAGCTTTTATAACACTAAGAATTTACAACTATCTTAATTTATAACCTAAAATGATAATGGTCAAACACTGGTCTTCCAACAGGGGGCAGGTGGGAAGATGGCCACAGGGGTTAAACATTTCACATTTCCAGAGATCTCAAAAGTCCAACAGCATTCCTGCACCCACATATGACTTGCCATGGAATAATGACTAAGCTAACAACTTTACAAGTTTAAATAAGAAGGCTCACCTGTTAATGTAAATACATAGACAAATTTTACATAGATTTAAAGTCATAGGTACAACATTTTAGAAAAGAAAATAATTTTACATATTAGTTTTAATAAGAAACATCCAAAAGTTAGATGATGGTTTGTCATGATACCTTCCCTAAAGTATACAACCCAAGGCACTAGAGATCAATGGAATGGGCAAACAACAGTATAAATACAAAACTAATTTTGAAATAATAAAGTTCTTCTGTAGTTGCATGAGTACTGAGGTTCTGACTCTGCTGTCCTGCCTATCAATGAATGCAAGAAGTTAGAAAAAGATACCATGGGAAAGAAAAGGAGATTGGTTTGGGTAAGGCAATTCACTGTCTTTATTTTAAACCCCACAGTATTCCCATTATCAGAAGCCACAAAAATGACAGCATTAGATATGTGGGCTGTTTCACAGAATGTTAATTTAAAAATCAAAGTATTTGGGGTATAGACTGATATGTGCTTTTATGTAGCCAAAACAGTTAAAGAAACAGAGAATAAACTTTAAAATGAGAAATGTCTCAGTACTCACTAATAGTAAATATATAAATATATATATTTGAGAATGACTGGGCACTAGAGATGTGCACAGCTCAGTGACTGGGTGTTTGCCTAGCATGGATAGGCCCTGGACTTGATCCCAGCATCCAAAAATCCAAAAGGTTAAATTGAAAATATCCCAAATAAATTAGCAGGAGAATTTGGCAACAGGGGAACTAGGAGGAGGAAATGGGACTGTAGTCCAGACAGATTTCCTGAATGTGCTAATGGTTATGAGGAAATGGCAAGAGGTGGAGAGAGTTCTGTCACTGCTAAAGCTATGTTTATGAGAAAACAGGATGCTAAATTACAGGATGCCACAATCTCAGCTCTTTAAATTATAAGTATGTTTGTGTGCATACTTGAGGAATCCAAACTAGTAACAAGAGCTATATTTACACCTAAAAGACAGGAACATATACTATAGTATTACAACTTAGTTAGTTAGTAGTGAACTCTAATATTTGACAAGTTCATTTTCCTGAATCAGTATAAAACCTTCATTTCCCCACATTCAAGTTGTAAAAAATAGAGCAAAGTTCTCCAAAATAAATATTCTCAGAAGAAAAAAAAGGCCTGATAGAAGCCTGACAGACCAGCAAGAACTTAAGTTAGTGTCTGAATCTCCATCATACTCACAAAATCTTAAGCAAGGATATACTGTCTGATTCCCTCACCTATAAGAGGCACCTACCCCAAAGTTTCCCATGACAACTAGATAAAAAGTAAAGTGCTTACTTACATTCTATCTGACAAAACTTGGAGAGTTATTAAGTACAATTAGCTTTCTATCCCTTTAATTTACTGCAGCACACTTGACTATTCAGTTTCCCCACAGTGAGCACACAAGTACTGCAGCAGCAGCAACATCACCATCACCATCAGCATCACCATCAGCATCAGCATCATCAGTGGGCTTGGAAAGCTTGTTAAGTGTAGACTCTGAGATTCTCCTTTAAAGGAGGGCCTGCACCTGAGTAGGAGCAGCAGGAAGTCTCAGTTTGTTAGGCCTGCTCCAGACAACACTAAGTAAGGCAAGGGTCCAGCTGCCCACTTCTCACTGAGCAGAGTATCCAGTAGCTTTCTACTAATTGCTCATTCTCAGGAACTCAAGAGCCCAGAGAGAAAAGGTGAACCTAATTCTACTTCCAAACACAACTTTCACATGTGGAGAGAAACTTATGTCCCCTTACCCCTGAATTTACCCACAATGACCAAGCACTTGCACAACGGTCTCCTGAAAAGTGCTGTCTTATTGTTACTTGAGGCATCCTGCAAATCATGACACTGCATATCAGCTACTAGCTTGTCCTCATGCTATCAACAATTTCTCATCAGATAGGTTGTCCAGATGCCTTGAAGGATTTTTGCTTTTATTCTTTAGTTGTGATTATAATCATGATGTCTTGCTCATGTATGTCTTTCCACTATGTGCAGATGGGCACATACACACACTCTTCCCCCCTCCCTCCCCTCTCCTCACACTGCCTCTAAGTTCGTAGCATCACAACTGCACAATATTCCTGAAGCAGTATCCAGTGGTTGTGAACCAGGCTAAGTTTGTGAAACATGCTGCTGTTGAGTAAGATCATGTTGCTCCTAGCATATTTGAGACTCTCAACAATCACTCTCTAATCCTCACTCCAAACTCTCACCAGCAGAGGTCTTGAGCTGATGGGTAGACTTTGCATCTAGTCCTCTTCTGATATTTTAGAGCACTTTCTTACTGATAAAATAGTGTTCGACTGTGATTGCCCGTTTCTCCCCCTCTTCTCTTGCATGGTTACTGATTGAAGAAAAATATTTATGTAGATAGGATACTGTCAAGCCAAAGAAGAATTCAAGTTCTGTTTATTGGCACACATGGTGATGTGCAGTACAGAGCTGCTGCTATGGTCAGCAGTAGAGGGAGGACTGACCACTAACTGCTTCAACTGCTTTCCCTAGAATTTCAGAAACTCCCTCATCTAGTAGGACTGCACTTACCTTACCTGTGCTTACACCTTTAATTCAGATCTGTCTTTAATTGCAAATATGTTCTGCTGTTCATTCACACCTATATGAACTTTTTTCCCCATAGATGTCCTGTGCCCTAGATCCTAAACTTTCAATAGAGAGCTCAGACCTGGAGCCTTCCCTTTGAATGGCAGCTGGTAGAGCTGTGTAAGCCATCAGGTGGTTAGTAGTTTTATGAAGGTCTGGCCAATGCCTTGTAAGAGACTACAAGGAAGGGAATGCTCACACATTTAACAATCACTGAGAATTAAGAGTATCAAGAAGCAAGTTAATATTTTGGGTGCAGAAACTATATATAAACCGGTACTTGTTTTTGACTAGAAAGGCTCAAGGAGATAAATAAAAAAAAAATACTGACACTGTAAGGTGAGTCTAAGACAAAAAAGAATACGTGGAAAGAGAAAAAGAGGAGCACTTCAGAAATAAGCAATGGCATAAGCCCACACAGAAAGCCAACAGGGAGACAGTGGACCACACAGAAGACTGGAAACCCTAAAACTCTCCACGCATGAGGCTGTAACAGGATAGCTTAGCTCCCACCATGTCCTATCCTCCAATCAAGCTTTATTCTTATAGGCTTAGACACCTCTCCATGAAGCCTAATTGAATCAGAACTCAACAAACCTGATAAGTCTGACAAAAGAATTATATATAAAGATGTTTTTGAGAACATGAAACGGAGAAACGACCTATTTACCTATGCTGTATCACATGGACGTTTTAAAGTAAAAATGTGACACAAGCTGTCAAAAATATCACACATTCTCAAAGAGTAATAGATGTAAATATAATCAAGTACTACAAGAAAGGCCAAAGGTACATTCATAAGACTATAAAAGAACATGCCTGGTGTCTTTAAAAGGCAGGGTAGGCTGTAGATGGTCAAACTTTTTACCAAAGCACAAAACTGTAAAATCAGTTAGAGGCCAACAGTTTTAGAGGCTCAACTTTATGAAATTATGCTCATTAAAAATCATTTGAATGTTACTGTATCCATTTTTCAAGCTCAGTGGAACATTTTATCATGTACCCTTATCACAAAAAAAAAGAGTAAACATTATATACATCCAAGATATCATATATATAATTGTTTGATATTGATTTAACATCATTCACTTTAGACATTACTCACAAAACTAGAAATAATCAATTATAAAAATATATTCATAGAAGTCCAAAACCCTTTTTCTGAAGTCCACTTTGGGAATCAGGAGTTTTAAACATTTCCGAGCTATGACTCTGTTTAAACAGCAAATTTTAAGATGCACATAGCATCTCAAACAGGCATGGAGGGAGCAGCTCTTGCCTAGAGAATGAAGGGAAGAACTTCTCCAGGCTGGTGATGAAATGTCCAAAGCTCCACTGAACACAATTTGAAAGCACCAATTTTAAGATCAGATTTTTAAAAAAAAATGTTTCTGCCAGGCAGTGGTGGTGCACACCTTTAATCCCAGCACTTGGGAGGCAGAGGCAGGCAGATTTCTCAAAAAACCAAAATAATAATAATAATAATAATAATAATAATAATAATAATAATAATAATAATAATAAATTAAATAAATAAATGTTTCTACTTAATAGTGCTATTTCCCCAGTTCAAAGTTGGAGATCTGACTGATTCAACCAACTATCTGGATTTTATATTTACTGTGGAGATATAGTTAATGACACTGGTTGCTGACTACATAACAGTGTACCATAAGCTTCCATGGAAGAAATATCTTCACCTCCAAAACATGGGACAGTCCTAAAACCTGATACAGAGTTCATGGACTAACTCAGTTGTGTTGAGACAGTGCACAGTAATGTGCTTTTCCTGCTGCTGTTGGTAGGAAGAATAAAACTTCTGTCCCATTGTAGCAATGGTGAAGGATTTCACATATGCACTTCTGTGCATTTACACCTCCATTAATGGTGTGTCTACTTTAGGACTTCACTTTGATTTCCTTCCCTGCCCTATCCTGTTGTGTTATAATCCTGCTGTAAACAACCCTGACAGATGCCTCAAATCTTTTTTGGAATTAAGATACAAATGATAAAACTCATTGTTCAATCTATACCATTAGCTTCCCATTGCTCTAGAACACTGGTTCTCAACCTGTGGCTTGCAACCCCTTTCACAGGGGTCATCTAAGAGCATCAAAAAACAGAGATATTTAAAGTTCATAAGAGTAGCAAAATTACAGTTATGAAGTAGTGACAAAAATAAATTTATGTTTGATAATCACCACATCATGAAGAACTGTATTAAAGGGTCACAACATTAGAAAGATTAAGAACACTGCACTAAGATAAAGACCTTGGGCTTTCTCTTTTAACTAGTTTGTCAAAATATCTTTTATTCTCCTGAATTAATTATCATGGCAGAGGCTCACTGCCTCCATCTGCTAACCTAGGCCTAGTCCTGGAAGCTTCCAGCCTCTGTGCAATCTGATCTAGGTCTAGAATGCTTCCAGCCTCTGAGACTTACTGCTGAATAAGCTCACCTTTTCTTTTGCTTTCTGAACTCTTGCTAGCTGGTCAACTCAGCTGTTTTGGCTCAAAACTCCTCTCCATGTTGACTGATTCATGCTGGCTTCTCCTAAATGGCTCTGCTTGACCTCAAACTAACTCTAGCAATCTGTTCTAATCTTCTGGCTACTTCTCATTCTCTTATTTGTTTTGTTTTTACAGCCTGCTCTCTCTTCATAATGTCTCTGTAAAACTCTCATGGTAAAAC
Organism: Mastomys coucha; assembly: GCF_008632895.1. Taxonomy (NCBI): domain Eukaryota; kingdom Metazoa; phylum Chordata; class Mammalia; order Rodentia; family Muridae; genus Mastomys; species Mastomys coucha. The sequence goes on along the minus strand of NW_022196909.1, from coordinate 59,402,669 downwards.
TGCATCCTTCTTTTTAGCACAGGAGAGTTGGGTATTTCCTATTCTGTCAAACCTTTCTCTGACTTTGTCTGCCACTCAGACATCACTTTCAAGAAGGGTGCTTCCTTCCACAAACTAACATTACCTGTGTTGTTTGGGATTAAAGGTGTGTACTAAGGGCCTGTCTGAATTCCAGCCATAGGGATTAAAGGTGTGTGCTAAGGCTGAGCCACACCATAACTAGAAACAGCTTTTTTCAGTGTGATCAAATATCCTGCAACACTAGTTACTATTCCCATCAGTCCCAAAGACCTAACAAGCTAACCTGTGCAATGTCTGACTGATTTGTTACTTTCCTTCATTCCTGGTGCCATTGTCTCCCCCCGCCCCCAATTCAATTCCCATAGTGCTACTTACCTATTCTCCTCAATCAGTGGCACATCATACCTGCCACTTGGCAAACACCTTAGAAAGGTTTCCCATGCCTACGCAAAAGATTAAATTCCCTAGCCATCCATTCAGTCTGCCACATTCCAATACTGATCCCCAGTCTTAACAGTATTTTCTACAAACAAATTTCCTCCCAGATACATTAAGCTCCCTGTAGCTCACTCCTAGTCCAGGCCTTGATCATGCGCTCTCCTTTACTTGTGATGTTCCTTCTCTGTCCTGTCAGCTCCCCTAGGTTCCTGAAGGTGTAAACAGTATCTATCTAAAGGAAGAGATCACATGGTAGTGTTTGCAGAAGATTCCTCCCCGCAGTGCAGCTGAAAGCCTCCTAGCAACCTCTGTACTACCACAGGAGAACATCAGTAACCTTTCTTTACATACTTAGACTCTCAATCGTTGGCCTTTCCATGTCTACCTGTGGGAAAGAACCTACTTACACAAGTATCTAAGTGTATTTAACTACTAGTTGGTGAGTCCAGGAGAACTGAAGCTGCAGAATCCATTTGTCTCCTACTGTGTTGGGAAAAGGCCTTTTAAAGGAGCTGCTTACTGGCGAGGAAAAAGAGTTGATGATGTAATAAGAACCTCACCCTCTTGAGCAGCCACAGATGCCTTCACAAAGCAGAGCTTAACGTACACTATACTTCACACTCCATGAAGACAGAAACATACTTATGGTATGCACCTGCCTCCCATATACTAAGCCAGGACTGTACAAATTAGAGATTGTGAGGTCAAATTCTACCCAGGCGACTTAATACCCATGTTTCTGTATAAATCTTTAATGTCTCTGTACCTAAGTCCATCTATAAAGTAGAAAAGTCAAAAATTGCCTCATGCAATCAAGAACCACAAGACACAAAACATATACAGACTGTATCAGCAACATAAGCACACAAGAATCCCCATGCCTAGGCCTCTTACATATCACCTAGCCTCATGCCTGCAGAACACGGGAACTCAACAAAATATATTGAATATGGGTGGCTAGATGAATAACAATTACTTAAATGGTAAGAAAAAAGACTTAAAAACAAATGTGATAAGTTACAGGAAAACAAGGCATGCTAAAGAAATTATATAAGTAAAGAGTAAAAATACTTTATACTTTTAAAAGGACAATTATAATTGCAAACAAAGAAGAATGGTAGGCACATTGTATAATTTAAAAAAAAATGTTTTCAATTAAAAAAACCCATAAAATCTGAGTTTATGACCAAAGAAGCTAATAATAAAGAATTAATCATTACATTAGGCAGATAATGTGATAACACTTGGTAGTTTAGGATTAATATAGGTAAATTAACCTACAGTGAACAACTGTGTTTTTAAATAAAGTCTATTTCATTTATTTATTTGCACTTATGAAATGATTTATTCAGTTTTCTTTTAAAGATATATCTCCATGTTTTCTCACATTACAAACATGAAGTTTTACAACTCTATTTACAATCTTCGGGTAATAGATGTGCAAAAAAAAAAAAAAAAAAAAAAAAAAAAAAAAAAAAAAAAAAAAGAAAGAAAGAAAAGAAAAAAGAAGACCTCAACATACAACACAAAGACAGAAAATGAACCCAAAAGGAATTGCCATCATATGGAAAAACAATGCACTTCAATAACTACAATCGCCTTAAAGTAAAACGCCATTCAGATTATAACATCTACAGCTTTCAGAACACAGTGACCTTAAAGTAAAACCTTTAAAACTTTAACTGGGTTAATAAACATAAATGCAACAGGCTATACTTCCCATATATATTATAATACTAGCATCCTAGGAGAATGCACATGGCAGAAAGAATTCAATAAGAAAACATAAACATATGTGACTGCCTTACATGGAGAAGGGTGGTGATTTTTCTGAACAAACCATCAAAGCAATGTTAAAGTAGGATCCACCAAGCTTAACTCATAATGAGGACTACACTAGAATCTTCTTCATTAATTTCTTTAAAAATGTGAAATCTCACTACCCCATAAAAGCTAAACTGTACATCTGTCATTAAGTCTTAGTCACTGCTGTATTACTGTGAGGAGACACCACAACTAAAGCAACTCTTATGAAAGCAAGCATTGAACTGGGGGCTCGTACAGTCTCAGAGGCTTGGTCCATTATCATCATGGCAGGGAGCTACATCCTGATCAGAGAGACAGGGGCAGACTGGGCTTGGCATTGGCTTTTGAAACCTCAAAGCCACCTTCAGTGACACACATACTCAGCAGAGCGTCACTCCCTGGTGACTAAGCATTCACATATATGAGCCTATGAGGGTCATTCTTATTCAAACCACCATATTAGCATACACAAATTTTTGAAAAACTACATTGGATTTTTTAAGTCACTCCTATTTATTGGGTTTCGTTAATTTAATGTGCTGATCTTTATTTAAACATTAAAATTATAGTTTTTCAGTGTAATCTCTAAAATAGTCTAAAATTAGACAAAGGGTTATCTGTCAGTAATGTAAATAAGAAAACAAAAAAAATCAATTAATATTCTAGGTCCATGCAACTCACAATTAATTCATGTTGCTGGTATTCTCTCTTATTAGAAATGAATTTCCCCTGATTTGCCTTTTAAACAAAGATCCTTGCTTTAAACTAATTTTAAGTAAAACTAGAAGGTGACTCAGATACACTCCATTTTCAAAGGTTTCACATGTCATAGGAAAAACAAGTCTTGAGCCAAAACTGCAATCAAAAGTAATGCTGCAGCCATAACACAAAAGTATATATAATTAGGTCAAAGACTTTAATGCACAATATTGTAAACTCCCAAGAACATGGTCCCACAAAAGCAGTAGTACGTCTGAAAAAGAGACATGAAGTGTTTCTAACAGAGTTAGAATGCGAAGGACATCCATCAGAGTAGGGATCCTGGACGCTGTTCTCACTTCTAGACACAGAGCCATCCCATGGTAGACAAGCAGTTTTTGAATGAATAAACCAAAAGCATTAGTAATAAGTACACAAGAATATTCTAGAACAAATGTGGTCTAAGACCCATTTGTTACAACATAAGGATATTACCCAGAATAGTAAATCACCTACATTAGATGATCCCAATGCACACCACTGAATTCCACTGTCATCACTGGAAAGCTGCTTGCTTCACAGAGCAATAGCAAACAAAGCTGGGCACCCAGAGGCGCTACGTTGGACTAAAGGTTTTAAATGAGAAGGGGGAAACTGGAGGGAAAAACTAACTTCAAAGTAAAGAATTACTAATGAAAATAATGGCTGGCTGCTGAAAACTGCTAAGTATATCACCATGTCTGTTAAGGAAAGCCTACGGACCATGAAAGCAGCAAAGCTTGCAGGATAAAGGTGTTTCCGTCAGCTCCATTTCAGATTCCGATTGTATAAAATTTAAGACATCGCAGTAATGTCTAAATGAAGGAAGTTTTCAGAGCGATCTATAATAACTGATAACAGGACTTAAAGCAAATAAAAGGATTATGCCTGGGATTAATGAAAATGTTTTCAATAGTATACACCATTGTTTTAAATGAGTCCAATATTGTAGTGCCATCTCAAATAAAAAAGCAGAATGAAAAACTAAATAAATGCTGACAGTTAGAAAATTAAGGAAAAACAAGAAATGGTCAAATGAACACTAATTAATAGCAGAGACAGTTGAAAGGAGTGGAGAGCTGATATTCAAAAGACCAGGTATTAAGTCCTAAGCTAACTAAACAGCTACCCTGGGGCAAATCGACCCTTTTCTACATCTTCATGAATCAATAAAGGATGGGCCTAACCAATTTCTAAGATATACTCAGATTTCTAAATAACTGACCAATTTCTAAGATATACTCAGATTTCAAAATAACTGACACTATTAAAAACAGTTTTCTTTATCTCTGAATACCAGATCAATGGTCCACAATTTAAAAAGAAAAGAAAAAAAAGTGCTAAAATTCAGTTCTACTCCTATAATCTAACAAAGTCTAATTTAATAGCCACTTACATAGATAAAGTTCATTGAGCAGGTACTATCAATGCAAATAATTTATACACATTATCTGACTCATCCACCTTAGAGATGAATATTGCTCCTGCATCTTATAACATTGCAGAAAACAGCTGGACTCTGCACTATCTGCCAAACTTGACTACACTGCCTGCTCCTCCCACCATCCATATGGTGTCTGTAAATATAGATCTGTCAGGGAAGCAATGAAGAGGGCTTAGGTAAATCAGAACTCTAGATGCAGAAAGCCACGCTTAAAACTACCTTCATGCATATAAGAAAAATTTCAAAAGCAATGTAGTAAGAGGACAAAAAGAACGTCACAACTGAAATGAAGCAGTCATTTGAGTTTCTAAGGATTATCAAGGCTCCTATTTCCTTCTACTTGGAAACTTTTAAGATTGCAACTATTGCCTCTCTCCTCAAGGCTGTCCTCCCAAACACAATGTCAGTACCACCACAACTGCACATTTATCAGACACCTACAATATGCCAGCTAGAACATATCAGGAAAAGAGTTAAAGCCCTGGAAACAGGGCTGGATGAAGACAAACACAGCACTGTCAGAAACTACAATGGGGCCTTTTGTGGGAATATTACCAGGCCTCTCATAAGGATAGTACCTGGAGTCAGATGCGCAGATGGGACAGCATAAGAAGTCAGAGCAGACCTCAAGGAGAATAGCTCAGGCCAATGACCCTCTAAGCTCCAAGCACTGCTCATGCTCTGCATAAATGTACAGTGCACTGAAATCTCCAATCCTTTCTCACACGCTATGTCCAAGCTGACCAACTCAGTTGTGTTTTAGACCTCATCCCTAGGCTGGACCCTCCAACATGTCAAGTTAATAACTCCCTACTACATTTGTCCTTCAGATTCCCAAATCAGCCTAGTTACCTTGACTACCGAGTCCTATGCCTAGCACATGTGGCTATAGGAAAGAAACGGCACCTGCCTTTGCTGAGTGGCAGATAGCTTATGCTCTCTCTGCCCACCTCCTTTCCTAACATAACAACTCTTCACAACTCTCAGCAAGCTTCCTACCCCCCATCATTGCCAGCAGCCTGGCCTACGCCTGCAGGTGGGTAAGACAGTGAGATGCCTCCAATGAGAACAATAAATCAGCATCCACCAAGGGGTGAAAACAATTAAAACTGCAAATAGATACAGTGAAAGAAAGAGAGAGAGAGAGAGAAAGAGAGAGAAAATGGGTACAATTTCTCATAGAACACCTGGCGTAACCCCTCTGTAGCACCCTAGACTGTCAGCAGAAGAAGCCCATTGAACTGTAGTGAACTATGCCTGGTGTTCTATCTGTATGAACTACACTCCTGCAGGCTGCTAACCTACAATAGACAAACTTTTACTGAACTGGTCAGAAGAAGACACATTCTATCACTTTTCTTATGTTTAAAAATGAATATGTTAAATATACTCAGTCTCTTAATTCCATTGAATGGGCACTGATATGTATTTCTCTATTAGTCAGAATTCAGTATTATAGATCCATTTTTAAAAATTGAACTGGCCATTTACAACTGACCATTTCTGCCATTCAAAAATAAAATCGCTACCATGATTTAAAATTAAGGTGATAAATTGGTTGGATTTTTGCATACTGCAGTTACAGCACAATTCTACACTCAAGCAAGAAAAGCAGAGTAAAGAAAACTGAGAGATTTCGGTCTCTAGTCATGCACTAGCTAAGCAACCCACTCATTAGTCTGGTTGTTTTTACTGTTTCTATCAGGATTGTTTCAAATCAACTCTCTAAATGTAAAATTACTTCATTAATCAACTTTAAAAGTAAAATGGATTGCAAAGACCCATGTCTGAAATCTGAGAATACAGCAAAAAAGCATAAAAAGAAATGAAAAATGAAAGCCCTTAAAATTTGCACTTGAATTTGTTTTGGAGCTTGTTGAAATGATTCCTAAAAATTCATCTGGAAGCATAAAAATAAGAAGGGGCCAAAAATATTTTAAAAAGAAAACTTATGTGGACAGACTTGAACTATAACACCAAATATTAAAACACATTAAGAAGCTATAATAACTACAATAATGCAGTGCTGGCAAAGGAAGAGACCACTCAGTGGAACGAAGCGGAGAGGCAAAAGGAGCCACTTATTATCTGATAAAGGTAGAGTTTCAGCTGGGAGGGGAAGAAGGCTTATGGAATTTGTGGTGGGGGCACACTAGCAAATACATTCAAAGCAAAACTGCTTTCACTTTGAGCCCTCCCTGATAACATTAAAAAAAAAAAAAAACGCAAAATGGACTAAGTGTTAAAACTGGAGAAATCAAACCTTAATACAGAAAAGTGTGTAGGGATCATGAGTGGAAATTGAGAGGACTTCAGGTTAAAAGTAGAAGCAAGACTATGAAACTGACTAAGCTACGTTTTTAAAAAAGGAAAATTAACACACTTTTAAATCACTAAATAATCCTTTTAAAAAAAAACGAATGCTAGGTAGAATGAAATGCCAAATGGGATCCACAAGACAGGAAACTTTTGAAATATCAGAAGTCCCTAATAAACTACAGGAAAACAAGAAGATGGTAAAACCTATGCTAAGAATAAGAACATATAAGTGTGCACAAACACACACGCACACACACACACCACACACATACACACACAGACACACACACCGCACACACACAGACACACACACATACACACACCCCCCACATACACACACATACACACCACACACACACCACACACACACACACACAGACATACAGACACACATACACACACCCCACACACACACACCCCACACACACACATACACACCACACATACACACACACACACACACACACACACCCCCACACACACACACACAATGTAAGTGACCAATGTATTTTGAAACTCCGTGGCCAAGCTGTTAAACATCACAACATTGTGTTTCTACTGTTGTCAATGAGAGTGGGGGTGCTCTCCGAATGAGACAGAAATGTAAATCAATCCAGCTTCCTTGCGGGAAAACTTAAAAGTTAGTACCAAAAAGGGCATTAGACTGAAAAAATATTCTTTGATTTCAAGGTAATAAGTCCCAATATTTTATTTCATATTGTTAATAATACTGGAAAATCTGGAAATAACAATAGGGGATTAATAAAGTTTAAGAACACACATATTGTTCATAATATACTAGGAGGGAGGCAGACATTACAAAAGCACAATAATAACTAAATATTACTAAGAACCATTAAAAAAGAAAACAAATAGAAAAGCTAGAGAGATAGCTCAGCAGTTAGGGGCACTGGCTGCTCTTCCAGAGGACCCACGTTAGATTTTCAGCACCTACCTGGTAGCTCACAATATCTGTAACTCCAGTTACAGGTGATCCAGCACCCTCTTCTGGCTCCCTCCAGCATCAGGCAAGCAAATGGTACACAGACATACAGGTAGAGAAAATACCCCTGCATACACACGAAATGAGAAGGAATAGCTGCCACACGGCCACAGCCCTGGTGTACAACGTGCCTTTGGCCTTGCCCCAGGGTACAGCAGACTGTCTCATTTCTCTGCCTTTGTGATCTTTCTGCCTCCTTGAGCTTAGAGAAATTGGTAGCTGTTCAGTTTCTTTAAGGGATGGAGCACTTTCTTCTGTTTTTAGGGCAACCACTCGGTATTAACAGAATTGGACAATTTTCATTATAATTGACAATCAGATACTTGTCAGTGATACCAACCCTTGGAAAAATTCTAAGTAGTGATCCTAGCTAGAGCCTGCAATCCAAAGGCAAACAACTTACTGCTAGTAAGTTAATACGGAAAATGGCAGCTGTGGGACTGAAAAACAGCAAAACAAACAGGGGCAACTTGGAATCAGCAACTGGAAGAATTTGGAGTGAAATCCTCCCAGCATGCAGGGATTAAGTCTACACTTCCTCATGTGAAAAATGCACACAGCCAAGCCCTACATATCCTATACAGATCCCATTTGTATACAATCTGAAGCCTGAAGTTTTTAAAGGAATAGGAAATATTAGCAAACTTACAGGGATGCCTCATTTGGCTCTAGCTCCCTTTCTGAGGTGAAATTCATAGGGGAAAAACTTAGCCTCTCAATGCTGAATGTACTATTAGGGGCGGCCTCTCCCTCAGGTCTGAAATGAAGGAAAAGTGAACACTTATTCCAGACTCACAGCCAACAATAACCTTTACATTCTGAATCCAGCTTAGGTAGATTGCTTGTGAAGATGTGTGCAAAAGTATTTAATATAAAGTGCTGAATTTGGTTTTCCTTTTCTTTTTCCCGACTTTCTTAAATGGTCTTAGGTCTATAAGATACAAATATTAGGCACAACCATTCCAAACTTTCTGTTTTCTTTTTATACAGAGCTAGTTTTATAGCTCAGAGGTCAACTTCTGCAAAATCTCGACGGTAAATATTTTCAGCTTCATAGTCACATGGTATTTGCCACAAATACCTAGCTCTGCTATGCAGCATGAAGACAGAAGTGGCTATAAACAAAGGAGCTTCACTGAGGGCCAGGGAACATCACTCACTGAACCAGGGATGCAGCAGCGTGCTGACTCATGCTGTGCAGACACTGAGGGCCAGGGAACATCACTCACTGAACCAGAGATGCAGCAGCGTGCTGACTCATGCTGTGCACCATCTGCTGCTCACCTACTGACTTATGTATTGTTTTTATAAGTTTATGAGATTAACTTTAAAATACTTGATTTTCTTAAATGAATATTAGGAAAAAATGTCTAGTAAAACTGTGAAAGAATAATTATTGTTAAATTTAGATAAAAGATACATGAGATACATTATGCTATGATTTTACGAATCTGAAAATGTCCAAATTAGCAATTAAAAATACTAAGTAAATCAATTTAGTGTCACAGAAAAAAAATGATATTCATCACCTTACCATAAAGTACACACTTAATATTTTAAATATAATTCATACACCATAACAGAAAAGTGTAACAAAAAGTCCATTACACTATAATGAAAACTTAAAAGTATATAAATATATAACCTTATAAAGTTTTCCATAATTTAAAATATAGGCAGGCTCACAAAATTCAGCTTCTAAATCAGTGCCTTTCCCTATCTTAGCAATCACAAAGGTTATCAGGTTTTAGTTTTAGAGCATAATTTTTATAAGAAAGAGATCATATTTCACATATAAGCTTATTAATTTTCAAATGAAGGCCTAAATCTTTATTTCTCAATTTTAACCTCTAAGAACTCAAAGGTCCTCAGTAACTAAGACTGTAAAGAGATGCTGAAAGTGGAGCTAATGCCACGATCGTCATGCTTCCTCTTCCCAAATGGGAATGGACTCCTTTATTAACACTGTACTGAGAGCAGAGGCGGAGGAGAAGCTGCAATCAGCTACAATTGGGACGTGAAGTTATTTGATTAATTAATTAGTTTTAAAAATGCTTTCAATGAGTTGCTTTGAAGTATGTCTCCTAAGAAACTATATGCGATCAAACGTATCAAGATTGTGCTTTGAAGGATCATTACCACACCACAGTAGAGTTAACCTGGTAAGAGGGCTATCAATACACACACGAGGAAGGCCTTTCAACTTTCCACACAAATATTCTTTTAAACCACCTGATAAATCACTGGGAAAGAAGTGGTATTACCTTGTCACCTCTTCCTATAAGATCCCTGTGTCTTGAAAAGCTCACTAAGAGCTCAGTCCTTTCAGGGTTCCCTATCTGCCACCCCTCACCGAGAGCTGATAATCACCATCAGGAAGAATTCTTAAACAAATGTGCAATTCGTCAAAGATTCAACATGTATGATCTTTTTTAATGCGTTGCATTCCTTACAATGATCTGAAATGCAATGGTTCAAATATTATCAAAATTTAAAACTACTTTGAATCAGGCTCACAGAATTAGAAAAATTAAGAAAAACTGCGAACTTCTCTGAAAACCTTCTGAGTATCCATGAAAAGGAGAACCAGTAACTCTCAATTTTCAAATACAGTGCACCGCCGAAGCGCACTATCCAGTTCTGCCAGTCTCACTTGGAGCTATTTAAATGTTATGACATTATTTTACTTTTGTTTAAATACAAATTATATTAAGCTAAGGTTTACACATTTTATTTCAATTTCCTTCTTTACCATTAATCAGTTTAAAATAGCAACAGAAGTACTGTGTAAAGACGTACTCACATCATGCTCTGCAACTCAGCCGCAAAGCTTATAGTCTTCCCTGCATTTCTTCCACTACTTGAAGTGGCAGTAGACATAGGGCTGGCTGCAGTATTATTCATCTAGATTAAAAGGAAAAAAATAAAACTTACACACATATTTAGCTATATAAAGTACACAAAATAAAGGCAATGTTGAATTACTTCAAAAAGTATAGAAACTTTCAAATTTCTGATTAACTTCAGTTTTGTATAAATTCAGTTCCTTCTACTCAATGTCTTTATTCAAATGAAAAGTAGTACTGCAGGGGTTGGGGGGGATGCTTAGTCAGTTCAGGTATCAACTGCGTGTGTGACTACCACACATTCAGTGCCTACTCTACAGAATGTAAGAGAACTGGAACACTCTTTAAACTACTTTGGCATGGCTTCGTACTTCTCCAGAGTCTGGCACTCTACCCAAAGTCTCATTAGAAACTCTTCAGGGAGGGTCCAATATCCCCTTAACACACTTTCCCCCACTTCCATCCAGATCAATAAAAACAAAAGTCTCTTAGGGAGCTAGAGAGTTGGCTGTGGGCACAGTGCTTAGCAAGCACAAGGACCCAAGTTCAGATCCCAACCCACTCATGAAAACTGGCTCAGCAGCAACTCCTGTAAGCCAGCACTGGAAGAGAGAGAGGCAAGGTGGATCCTGGCTATCTTCTGGCAAGTAAGTTTAGCTGAAACGGAGAACGCTAGGATTTGAGATGGCTTTGAGGACGACCTATCCTGCATTACTGTAAAATGATAATAGAACTGTTGCTCTAGTAGGCAGACACCACATATGTAATCATTACTGAACACTGTAAGCACCTGGGACAGGATGTAGCACCTACTATGGATATTTTTCAAACAGAAATAGTGTTCTGAGTAAAATGAATAATATGCAGAAGTGGCTAAAGACAATCTGGTATCAACCTCTGCCCACCATACACATGCATGTGCCAGATATGAGCATGCATGTTCTCTCTCCCTCCCTCTCTTTGGGAATACCAGTTAAGAGTCCACTGAAAGAAGTTCTTATAACTATAATATACAAAATGAGAAAACTATAGCATAGTCTAGCTCTCATTTGAACCAAAGCCTAAATTACAGTAGAAATTCAATCAACAGATCAAAAGTAGGCATTATAGTTTATAATCTTATGAGCATATAACTCATTCAATTTTATATATGGCATTTTCTTTATTAAATCAGGCTGGCATTTCATGAGAAAACTAGCCAATCCTAGCACCTACCTTTTTATTTACTGTACTAGCCAAAGAACTAGCCAAAAGAACATAAAAGTCATTGAAGTTGGTAACGTACCATTACCATACAATAAATATATAATGAATATTACTTCCTATGTTCATGTAAACTTTGGAGTAGCATAATTTCCCATAAATTAGAAATTAGAAATACTTTGTAAATTCTATGGAAGAACATACAAACCTGAGAACATTGAGAGAGCATGTGACAATGAGGTTTGGGCATAGTCTAGTTGGTAAGGCAAGTTCTAGAGTTAGTGCTATCTAAATGGGTGGGTTGCTCACACCACTGCAGAAGACAAAGCACAGGCAGAGGACAGAACTTTCCATGGTGACATCTGACCTAAAGATGCTGGAGAGGCTGAGTTGAGCGTAGCCTGTGTGAAGAGGAGACAGGAGACCTCAGCCTGCAGATATCTTCCCAAGTGGAAGCATGCGGCTCAATCCTATGCATGGCCTTCTGCAGCCTATAAAAAAACACTCTCCCACTCTGCACATCTCAAAGACAGCTCATTATCTCCTTGGGCATCCGTGTCACTGGTTAGCTTTCCCCACACAGTTCCTGGCAAATCACACGATGTCCACATGGGGTGGCTGTCTCCTGAGGCCTTCTGGCTAACTGCCAGACTATCAGTAACAAAAGAAAACATGTTTCACCTGATTTCTGTGAAACATATGAGATGAAGTGAAAAAGAAAGTCTTGCATAAAGATCTGATTTCAATGGTTGGCCTCAGAGGCCTTGGTTCAAGTCCCAGCTCTGCCTCTTTGTGAGGGCTTTAGAGAGGTTACTTCATTTCTCTTTGCTTCCATTATCCTGTCTATAAAACATGAACTACTTCTTAAAGACTATTGTGACAATTTAAAACAATCTTGATACAGTGCATACACAAAAAGTGTTAGCTATTAAAATAAGGATATTTAAAATATTCCTAGAGATGACAAAAGCTTTTATATTGATTTAGAATACCTTTACTTCAAAAATGCAAGTCTGAAAATGGGTTCTTTAATTAAGAGACCTCCAGAATTCAAGGAATATTACACATTTTATAAAGTCCTTTGACACCAACTGCTAGGCACTCTACCTGGATACCAATCTCATCTTTAACACTCCCTGTACTCCATGATGTGCAAGAAGACAAGAAATTGACTTACTTCCCCTCCTGCTCCACCACTATCGCCTTCTACAAACTCAGCTCTTTCACGCCTAATTCATACTCCATATGGCTGCCAAATTCACTTTCACAATATGTCCTTCTAATCTGATCAAATGTGTGGAATATGCTGAAAGTCACCAAGGGAATCTAGATGAGTGTCATGCCTCAAGGACAGGACCCATGAGAGAAGGCTACAGGAAAAGCTACCATGCTCAACTGCCTGAGACAGGCCACTTTTGAAAAGGTGATACACAAAGATCTACAGCAAATAGCACCTTGATTATAGTATAATAAGTAGGTAGGGCATACTTATAAAACACCCCAATACTCTTCTGACTTATGCTGAGTGCCCTAGGGCCCAGGCTAGAATTAAAAAGGGCACAGAGCATTTGTGCTCTGAAAGACAGGAAAAAGGAGAAGGCTTCATTCAAACTGAATCTACAGCCAAACACATAAAAAATACTAATGCTAAGAAAGGCTATCACTTTCCTTTAAGCCTAAAGTCATTCTGTTTTTCACAAAGACTTCAGAAATAATTACTATTTTTTTATAAACAAAATAAGAAACAAAAGTGCCTACAGTCCCTTGTTCTGTTTTGTTTTTGAGACAGTCTCATGTGTTCTGAGATGACACTGAACTTGGTAGGTAGCCTCCCTGCTTCCACCTCCTACATGCTGTCATCTCAGGCTTCCAGGCATGTGCCATCAAACTCCAGCTTGAAACTTGGAT
>NW_022196909.1:59373198-59388933 GCF_008632895.1 Mastomys coucha | reverse complement strand
AAAGGCACACCCCCAGTCCATGAGTAGGGGAAAACTGAAACCACAGATTCCTACAAGGAGACCAGCAAACGTAGGACACTTCCCTTTTTCAAGGACCGCCCCCAGGGTTCTCCAGGTTCCCACACAAAGCTTGGAGAAGTGTTAACCTCAAGGATAATGTATTAACCTCGGTCTCCCAAAAGCAGAATTTGAGTTGACCCATTTCACATTTGTTACACATGGCATTCTGTGGGATTATACTATGGCCAAAACTTTTAAGTGAGACACTGCTGAAACAATGTGTCCCTTTCTTCAGTTTCAAATCCATTCCACTTGTTTTTAACTCTCTAAAGCGGACATATTTCATAGAACAAATTTATACTTAAGATAGGCCAGGCCCTAGGTTTGATGCCCAGCTTTTTCTCAGTTGTCTCCCCATTAGAAATGCTTCCTGTTGAGGTTATTTATTGGTAAGAGGTAAAGGGTCCATATCCAAATTCATTACAAACATGATCAACCTTTCACAGACAAGTTAATTAGTTTCTAAATCAAACAGGTGAATAACATTTCTCTTGACATGATGAGCTGATAGCTCATTAGACTCTCCAAAATAATTCTTTCCTGTACCCACATTCTGTTTGATGACTTAGATAATTACTTCTTTAGACATCAACTTCTTTACACATCAAAGTCCTATCATTCCAATGCTGTATTTCCTTTCTTCTAGACATTAAAAAAAAAAAAAAAAGTCTGTTAAAAGCAGAAGCACTCAAGTCAATTTTCACTAATAAATACAGTTAACATGGAATTGAAAAACCTACTGTAATCTTCTGAGTGGGTTAATGTCCTACAGTTGTTTTGGCTTTTCTAGGAGATGCAGCTGCTTGCCATATTTTACAAAATGAATTCAGATGTGCAGATTGAGACCTAGATCATTTCAGCATGCCACTTTAAATGAGGACTCCAGGAAAAAGTTCATTTCTGATTACTACTGTATTAACTGGATCACTAAACCAATAGCCAATGCTGCATCACATCTGGAAATTCCCATTCCAGAAAATAAAAATTTATGTTTATTTAATTTAAACATATATGTATGTGTATGTATATATGCATTCATGCGTGCAAAATTCCTTTCATTAGAAAGTATTGCTACCAAACACAAAAGGTTCCCATTGTGGTAAAGGGTAAAGATGGACATCACAAAAGTAAATCAAGCAAAATGCTGCTGGCCGTGTCACTGGGTGTCCATTAAGGAACATACTCTTGTTGACAACATGATCAAAGAAGACATTCACAAATAACATCTTTCATCATACACTTCACTCTGAGTAGTTTCTGTATCTTAGAAGTAATATCAAAACTTGGGTTCTAAATCTAATGGCCAACCAACCATTAAGAGACATAATGGAGATGACCATTTCTTCTATTATATCACTGGTGAGGAACATTAAGTCCCATCTACAGTCTCAATTCTAATACTTCATAACCCAGACATCTCCACATAATATAAATAAGTTTTTGTAATTAGTAATGTTTTGTAAAACCTAAAGACTGGAAAAAAATCATAGGTGAGTCAACATTATTACATACTCCATTTTTGTTTTGTTGTTTAAAGAAATCAAATTATATCATAATCTAAATTTCGACTGATATGAAAATTACCACATGATCAATCACTACAAACACAGGAACTCAAAAGGTGAAGATTATTTATAAAATGTCTATAGCATTCAGAATAACACAAGTTTTCTAGAGATGGGCAAAACAGAACCAGCATCTTTGCCAGAGTAGAGCACAGAGCAGAGCACAGTAGAGTTCCAGGTTTGTCATAATAATAGACAGTCACACCGATCCAGGGTCAGGAAGCAGATACAAATGAATGCTGGGGTTCAAGTTTTCTTCCTCTTTGCTTTGTATTAAGTTTGGGACGCTATCCTGTAGGATGGTGCTACCCATATTCAGGTGGGTCTTCTCTCCTCAGTTAAAGTTCTTTGTAAACACCCTCCAAACACATACTCAGAATGTGTCTTCTAAATTATTCTAAATCCAGTCCCATTGACAATGAAAATCGAACATCACAACTGGACAATACTATCTTTTTGAATGTGAATTATTATATTTTCATTCTAAGTTCTGTCCCATACTGAATCCCTCCAACATCTGGTAGATGACTGCATCTCTTAAATGACATAGAAACAGAAACTCATCATTGAAACTCATCATTGACTTATTTCCCTTCACTCTCTATAAAAAGTAATATGCCTTCTATTCCCTCTTCTTACCATAAAGGCACTGGCAATGTCTTTTTTAAAGCCCAAACTATATGCACTTTGGATTATTTACTCATAATTATTGGGCACTTACTAAAAGCCAAACATTCTTCAATGTCCTGGGGAAGTAACAGTGACTAAACAAAACCAGAGAAGGGGGTGGGCATCACAGGTAAGAAGTAACACGCAACAATTTGAAGTAGTGCTATGAAAACAAATTAAACAAATGGTTTTCAACTACAAGATGGCAATTAATATAAGACCTGAGAAAAATCATGCAAGAGGTGGTGTTCACAAACCTCTTTGGGAGAACAAGATCCTGAGACCACTGTAGGTGCAGTGGAGTGGGTAGAGGATAAAAACAATTCAAAGTAAGATCTGAGAGTTCCAAGGAGGAAGTATATTACATAGCCTTGAATGTCATTGGAGGTGAAATTTTACTGGAAGATAATATGAAGCTGTTGAAGAATTTTTGAACTCGTGGATTTTTTTTAAGATAGACACAGTGAGTCTTCTCTGTAAGCAAGGGTGTGACCCAGGAAAGCAGAAGCTACTGAAATTGTATGTCAATAGTTCTGATTAGACAAGAGATGCTGGTATTTTTGATTACTGTAGCAAGTGGAGACAAGAACATACATATTCACATATTCGGAATGCAGAGATAACTTGCAGGTGAAGTAGACTGTGTGTATGTAAGAAGAAGAAAATGACTCTGAGGCTGGAAACTAAAAATACTACCATTGCTACAAAGCACAAGGGTGGGAATGAGAAAAGAATGCCTTCAGTTAAGACCATATCAAGGCAACTATTAGACCCTTGAGAGGAGGGCGTCCTACAAAACTTTGTGAGAAGTGTTAAAAGGAAGAAGATATTGCAGGGCTGACAAATTCACGTCTTATAAGCTAGGTGAATGCCATGGTGAGGGGAGATTGGTTGGTTTGATTTGGTTTGATGACAATGTCTTGCTTTATAGCACAAGCTGGTCTTAGATTCCTATATAGCTAAGGCTAGCCTCAAACTTTCAACCCTCCTATCTCTGCCTCTTAACTGCAGAGATTAGAGGCATGTGTCACCACACCTGACTGAACATGTCGACTTTATTTAAAGGCCTAACTACCCAATATACCAGAAGTTATGAGGATCAACTGACCTCTCAGGTCCACTCTCTCCATCTTTCAGGAATAATTTGTTTGTCTCCCAAAGCTGCTCTAAAAAACACAATGCAATGGGGATTCACAAAATATATTTCAGTTTAAAATAATAAATTTTTATAAAATGGGATAGACCTATTGCTAATGACAGAGCACTTGCCTTAAATACATGAGTCACTAGGCTGAACTCCCAGCAATATGGACATACAAGTACACACACACACACACACACATGCACACACACACACACACACACACACACACAAAATAACAGACATTTTCATATCCTTGTTAGATAAGGATGAACAATTACCATTAGGCATCAGAGTTCTCTGCTATACAGACATGGGAGAATCTATTACACATTTTTGTCCTTAGTCTCGTATTAGCCTAAATTCCTATTCCATGTGACTTCGTGCCTACTCTTTTTAAAATATTTATTCTAAAAAATTATTCTGTACATAAAGTATACCTAAAATGTGCCATGGCTGCAGCTGACAATTTATCCTAAAACCCACAGCATCTATACTGGCAAATGCTGCACCAAACTCACTTTTCCAACACTGAAGGCCGTGTTTATGTAAAAGTCAGTGACCGATGTTTTTTTTTTTTTTTCAAGTATGTAGGAAATCTGGCCATTATAAAACCAGCCTAATAGTAAGTGGTTTACCACTAAACAAAACTTTTTCTTTTCTTTCTTTCTTTCTTTCTTTCTTTCTTTCTTTCTTTCTTTCTTTCTTTTTTTAATGAGTGGATATTTTTAAGCATTACAATTCTCTTCTAGTCTAGAATTGTGTTTTAGAAATAGTCAACCTTAGGAGAAATCTATTATCAGCTAGTTTTAGTCAACAAAGTATCTGATAGGGTTCAAGCACTATGTGGCTCATGGCAAGAGATAAAGAATTCATGGTTTGGGGCTTTTGCTATAATAGCTCACATTTTCATTGTTTTTTGTTTTGTTTTTTTTTGTTTTTTGTTTTTCCCACAATCACCTTACCAGGCCAGAATTTCCCCACCACTGATGAAGAACTAAAAATACTGGTTAAAGGTCTCAGGTCTAATTTTTTTTTTTTCAATGTAAGGCTAGAGAGAAGTGGTTAAAAACACACACACACACACACAGTACTGTTCCAGACGACCCAAGTTTGGTTCCCAGAGCCCACATCAAAGGTTCCTATGTTCCTATAACTCTAGTTCCAGGAGGACCCAACGCCTCTGGCCTCTGCTGGAACCCACATAGCCATGTGTGTATATTCATAATTAAAATAAATCCTTTTCAAAAAGAAAAATAGGGAAGCTTTGATTCCAAGTAGCTGATAACCTGACCTATGTAGACACATATCTTAACAACAACAACAACAACAATCAATTGGAAACAATCAGTGCCTATATTCTTCATTTGTAAAAGATGCCTATCTCTTGATACTGTAAGAGTTACAACCATTGTAGTCAGAGGCTGACATTGCTATTATGTTACCTCAAAAACAGTAAATGTAAATGCTTTGTTCAGATATTCTTTGTTTAAAAAGAAAACCACAGGCAGATGGCTAAACAACAGGCAAAGATTTAACCTGAAAAGGAGGGAGAGGACCAAAGGATGTGACTTCAAACCACAGTGTGAGAAACATTAATTTCACCCAAATCCCTCATTTTTCAGGTAAGAAAACTGCAACCCAGAGGGGTTTCTTGAACTGCCCAAGGACACACCACTATTTAATGATACAAGCTGAGACTAACATTGAGGTCCATCCAGAATCCTTTCTACAACACAATGAAGAACACAAATAAAAGTGGATCATAATTCACTCACAAGACCTCAACAAGGGGTTTGTCACAGTGACCTTTGTTGGGAACTAACTGCTTATCCCCACTCACAATGGAGCAGGAAAGGGCTGAGCTCTGCAGTTCAAACACAGGCTCTAAAGTGTATCATGTGACATTGGGCAACTTATGTCACCTCCTCCTCAGTTCCTCTAATAATTAATGATTACGCAAGATCGGGTGCACAGAAAGAGCTCAGTTCTTGTGAGACATGATAGTGAACATAAACAAGGCACAGTTCTTTAAAAACAGTTCTTGGTAAGCAAGCTCAAAAAAGGAAGCTTATAGGTGGGGTAGTCTTTTCAAAACCAAGCTAGCAGGACCACAGGAGACATACAGGACTAATTAGCAAAGCTGATGACATTTAAAATAGCAAATAAAACAGTTCATCCTCTTCAGTTAATATGAATTCAGTCAGCACAATAATGCAATGGCTGAATTGTTTCTCATAATGTAAGTGAACTATAAGCAAAATCAGTAATAATCTAATACATGAAAAGCAAGTTTCTGATCATACCAAAAATTACATCTCAACAGGAATACTCAAACTTGTGATCTTACTGTACTGGCATATTTGTAGCGCCTCACACCAAAGGATTTTTTTTTCTTCCCCAAAGGGAACCAACAATCACACTACCCATGACTTCTATGCAACATAAAAGGTTAAACCGACAGAGGCTAATGTAACCCAGTCGTTCTCTAGCCTTACTTACTCCAGATATCACTTAAATAAGGGTAACAGCATGGACTTCGTCACCGTTTTCAACAAGTGTATTTTGGAGACTGCAAAATAGCAGCTGATCATTCCAAGATTATGTCAAGAATTTTAACTAACCTAAAAATTGTGGCCATATTAGCACTATCCAACCTGGAACACATTTGATTGTATGAAAGCTCTAGTAAGAAGCATGCTGGGACATGACTAGCCCAGAAAAATCATGATAGCCAGTCTACTCAAGACCAGCTGTGTGTGTGTGATCTGCATGTCACGAAGTAGTCTCTGCATATGATGTAACTCATAAGCTTTGAGCTGCCATTGCCACAAGCCACAACCAACCATTATCTTCAGCCTTGAGGCCAAGGCCAACAATTTACAAATATCAGGCGGGAGCTCTGGGTACAATCTACCATGACAGTTTTGTTTTGTTCTCCCCTCCCTTTATGGTTTATTTTCAAGGCCTGAGTGCATAGCTTAGTTAGCAGAGCATCCACTTAAGAGTGTGGGAGGGCCTGGGTTCAAACACACACACACACACACACACACACACACACACACACACACACACACACACACACACACAAGAAAGGAAGGAGGAGGGGGAGAGACAGGCAAGGAGGGGGAAAGTTTTACTCTCAAGATTTACAAAATCTCAAATAAAAAATAGTTGGGCATATTTCATAGAAAGTGGCCTAATGACACATTTATCACCAAATTTCACTTTTCAGAAGTCTGAATATGAATACTAAAATGACTTCAAAAATTGCTCAAAAAAGTTAAGGAGGACTCGCCACCTTTTAAATGGGGGGAAAACCACAACAATAAAAAGTTTAAAGTTTTCTCTAAGAACTATCTAAATGGTAAAAGACAATGGAAGTCATAGATAACTAAAGAAAACTCTAGTTAGCACTGTTGTCTTTCCAACTAAATCTGACATTAGCTTTAAACCAAAGAGTACTTTGCTTTAATTTGCCAAGCTGTGAATAAATATTAGATCTACAATTTGAATGAAATGCATTATTGAGATATAATTACAAATCCTTTTTAAAGCATAAATAATTCAAAAGCTGGCCTCTCTGACTTAAAGCTCAACCAAATAAAAAACTGTAACCAGCTCTCAATTTTTTCAGACCTGTGGGATCCCATGCAATAAGCACCATGCATGTGTGTCTACTTAAACTGTAATTAATTTGCTAACCAATTAAAAAATATCAAGCTCCAGAGCCACCTGCACCTGATGGCTACCATATTGGTAGTCCCGTGTATAGCATGTGCAGCTTGGTTGAAAGTTTCCTTGGGCAGAACGGCCAGGGAAGGGCGGGAAACTTGCAACAGCCTGGTTAAGTATTGTCTGGTTGTGCTAAGCATTATCTAGAAACTGTCCCTTAATAGTCAAATTCCGCCTCTCTGGAACACACATACATTCTACTAGTTGTTTCTTTCTTTAAGTAAATCTTTTTAACAGTGAACTGCTCCTCGCAAATACTGAGAACCCGGGTCTTATCCCAAATAAAGATGTACCGGTTTCTTCCTGAGTTTCTACCAACTCCAAGGATATAAATCTAATTTTAATCCAGTGTACAATAACAACACTGCTCCCGGGATCCTGTCTGAACGTCAAATATATCCCACTATCCCTATAACTCTATCACTTGTCACATCAGCTGTCCTGACTTTCAATAAAGCCAAGATGACAATTTCCTTGGAGCTCAAATGTAATTAATCACAGCTGGCGTGACATAAGCTTTTAGCACACAGATCTTCTCCCATAAGCCTGAGTTTGGAGCTAGGCTGCGACGATCCCCATCTAGACCCCACACCACCAGCTAAATGATTTATTTCCCCAGGGGTCCCAGAGGCGAGCTCTGACAGTAACATCTCTGTGTCCTCTGTCCCCTCAGCCTGCACCCTGTACTTCCTTCCACTACCACTACCTAGCTTCCAAGAAATAGAGCTTGCCTTTTTGAAGGGACTCCCCACCCATCTGGGTGACAGGCAAAACGCTGCCCCTCCGCCTGGCCCGGAGGCTCCCCTGCCTCACGCCCACCGACGACGGGGAGGAGCCAAGGCGCACCCCACGCTCGGCGGCCTGCACCCAGCTGGGCCCGCAGCCCGGGGCCAGACGTTTGGCTGCCACGTCCCTGACGTCCCCATGACCTCGCCCCACTCCCCGCCGCCCCCACGCGCCCCACAACCTCTGCTTAAGACACGTGGAGGCACGGCTGCGCGTCCCGCGTGGAGAATGAGAGGGGACAGAGATGGCGCGGTGTCTGCGGCGGCGGCCCCGGGACACGACGGGCAGGGGGGCGGGGAGCGGGGGGGTGGCAGAAATTGTAGAAAGGGAAAAGGGGACTGAGCTAGGCTGGACTGGGGGGG
Organism: Mastomys coucha; assembly: GCF_008632895.1. Classification (NCBI taxonomy): domain Eukaryota; kingdom Metazoa; phylum Chordata; class Mammalia; order Rodentia; family Muridae; genus Mastomys; species Mastomys coucha. The sequence continues at coordinate 59,380,615 of NW_022196909.1, read as the reverse complement.
GTAAGATGGCGAGAGCGCCACTATAAGGGGCGGGGCGGAGTAGCGAAGCCTGAGGTGACTAGAGGGACAGCCAACCCACCCGTGCCGCTAGAGCGCATGCGCACCCGGCTAGCCAGCGCGCGCGGTCGCCGCACTGCTCCGCCCACTTCCGCCACACTCCGGGGGCGGGGCTTCGCGCTCCCGCCGCGCTGGACGGAGCGAGCGGCGCGAGATCACGCAGCGGAGCCTCCGAGCGGGAATTGCGATGGGTCGGCTGAGGGTTGGGGCAGAGGAACTGCATTTGCCCTGTGCAGACTCTGAAGACTGTAGGGGTGAGCCCCAGGAGCCAGGATGTTTTTAAGAGTCGGTGACCTGCATTGGGAGATAGTCTAGGCAAGCTTCTCCTCGGGGGTCAGTCAGGAGACCAAGACTGTTTCGACTGACAGAGAGGCGCAGAGTTCGGAAAGACCCTCGCCTCAGGAAAGCACTGTGTGTGGACTCAGTCCTTTCCAGGACCTGGGAACAGTAGTTTCATTCCACCCCACCTACCCCTACCCGCCCTTGCACAAAATCGAAAGCCTGTGACAATTAATCTGCAAAGTTTTCCCACAGTTCGTTTCTACTAAGTTCATCTACTTTAAAAAGCATGCTTTGGTTGATAACTTTCACTATTAGGGAGACTTTATAAACAAGCACTGGTGATTTTTTCCTAAAGATTCTGTCCTGGTCCTTATTTTGAAATCTTGCACCACCTGTATTGAATTGTTTGTAAGACCTGTCTTCCAGCATTTGATGGTTGCAGGTGTAGTTATTTAATGAGCTCAATACCATGGTGTGTGATGCTTTCACTCAGCTATTTAGGAAAGAAACCATCCATTATCCTACCACTTCAAATATTATTTTTATTCTATTTTTTTTTTTGTTTTTTTTGTTTGGTTTTGTTTTCGAGACAGGGTTTCTCTGTAGCCCTGGCTGTCCTGGAACTCACTCTGTAGACCAGGCTGGCCTCGAACTCAGAAATCCACCTGCCTCTGCCTCCCAAGTGCTGGGATTAAAGGCGTGCGCCACCATCGCCCGTTTTATTCTATTATTTATATTATTCACTGTCTTAGGGTTTTACTGCTGTGAACAGACACTGTGACTAAAGCAGCTCTTATAAGGACAGCATTTAATTGAGGCTAAGCTTACAAGTTCAGAGGTTCAGTCCATTATGAGGAACATGGCAGCATTCAGGCAAGCATGGTGCAGGAGGAGCTGAGAGTTCTACATCTTCATCTGAAGGCTGCTAGCAGAATACTGGCTTCCAGGCAGCTAGGATGAGGGTCTTAAAGTCCACACCCACAGTGACACACCCACTCCAACAGGGAGGGCCACACCTAATAGTGCAACTCCCTGGGCCGAGCATATACACAAACCATCACATTCGCCTTTACCAGGTCTTTTCAAACACTACTCCCTCTGCTAATGTCTTGCCTATGAATGTATGAGTTCTGAAAGAGTCCTATTTGCTCAGTGTCTTTAAAACAGCCATTCATCTGATTATCTCCTCTCTGGATTGCAGTTGTCTTGTTCTTAGTCCTCTATAACTGCCAGACACTTCAATACTTGCCAGATACACTTCCAAGAGTATATTTAGGATGTGGAGGTTCAACATGAAATGTAAGATCCAGGCTTACTCCACCCAAGGCCAAGTGTGAGGTATATGGGAAAGTAGCCAAGAATTGTCATTACTCCCTTAAAACTTACATAGATTATATACATAGGTGAAAAGACTTTTTTAGTACATTGCCCAGAAATAGGAGATTGGGCCGGGCGTGTAATCCCAGCACTGGAGAAGTCAAGGTCAGTCTTGATTACACGGTGATTTTTAAGACCAGCCTGAGTTGTCTTATAATAAAAAATAAACTGCTGTGAAAACAGAAGACAGACTATCCAAAGAAATAAAATTCCATATGGATCATTTTAATTAAAATTCTGCTCAATTAATATCATTGCACAGGCATTTCACCTCCACAGGTAAAGGCCAGGTTTTACTCAAAAACAAATTATAACTGTCAAGTCCAAAAGAAACTTGGGGCAAGTGGCTATCTAGTGTCTATTAGCTTAAAGCACATGCTGGCCTCCAGCCTTCCTGGGTACCACAAGAACCTGTGGCTCTTCTCAGCTCTGCTCATCTTGCCTCCTACCCTAAACCTTTCCAGCTCATGGGCTTCCCTCACCCAGTGTCTTAATAAAACAGTGTCTTACTGTTTGAGCTATGCACGCTCTTTGCCCCCTCTCTCTTGCCTCTCTCTAGGTCTCATTGCACAGACTCTCCTAGTCTTCCTCGCTTGCTTGCCCCAGCTCTCCTTTCATGGCCATGTCTAATCTGCTGGCCATGTTCAGTCCGCTGCTTTCTCTCCTTGCTCTGGGCCCTCCCAGATGCCTCTGGCCCTACTCTCCCTCATACCTACAGTAAAAACCTTCCCCTCACCCATACTTTGTTAGCAACCATGTCCTGCCTTTATATAATAACAGAGCTGAAAAAGAAGTTCTTTTGAAGTTAAAGCTTTGGAGACCATTAGCTCTCAGGAAAAGAAATGATTTCCAAAGTGGGTGGGAAAACGCAACAGGAGGCCAAGTGACTTCACACTACCAAAAAGGAAGAAGGAGAAGAAGGAGAAGGAGAAGCAGCAGCAGCAGCAGCATGGCCATTGTCTAAGGGCCCGTTTTCAATGACAAAAGAAGCCCTCATTCTAAAAAGGACAGCAGAAGCCATAGCTAATAGGGTCCATCTCTGTGAGGAAGCCACTTCTTCACATAAGGGTGATTCACTTCAAATAACCTGCAAATCTTGCTCTTGTAATCCCCGATTTTAATTTATTAGGACAATTATGCAAGTCACACTGCAGAAATACAGAGCTTCTTTGAACAGGACTGAACACTGTTACTGCATATGCATTTGTTGCTATATTCAGTTGCTTTTCTGACATGGAAAGCTATTTTGTCTTACAATCTCAAAAGCAACCTTATTTTAATTTTTTAGACTAAGTCCTTCCTGGCAAGTTTCTTAACATCATTTGAGCATCAGTTTTCATAGCTATAGGAGGAGATGTTAAGTCTACTGAACTAAAACCAAGCTGCCTAAATGTCTGTGCTCCTCTAAAATAGGAACTCCCCAAAAGGTAGGTCCTAAAGTTGTACAAAATAAGTTTAACATGCTCATTTTCAAAACATAGGTGGATATAAAGAGCTCTTCCTTTAGATACATGAAGATATCCAAATCACTTTATGTATTTCAAAAGAAAAAGCAATATGAATATGAAAAAGTAATTTGTTGATACATTAGAAAAAGAGATGATAGTATTTATACATAATCAAAGTGGCTTCTCCAGCCTTCTAGTATTCACATATTTCATTCATATATTTCATCCAGCATTCATATATTTCAAAGCAGAAAAGGCAGCATATTGATAAGACATGTTAAAAATTGCAATACTTGATAGCTTTTAAAGGTGCAATCGTGGAGCTGCAGTGACAGCTCAGCAGCTAAGAGCTCTTGTTGGGAAAGGATCCAAGTTCAGTTCCCACCTCTCACAAACCATCTTCTTTTAAAACTAGTGCTTGGCCACTGAGAAATTGATCATGGTTTCTGAGAGTCAAACCAGGAAGGGAATCTTAAAACAGCTGACTTTCAAAGAGCTCTGGAAGTCTCCGGGCAAATGGGAACTTCCCCCATGGAAGCCAGTGTCTGATACTCTCGTAGAAGCAAGCAACTTTCACTTTGCAACAAATATTTGCCATGTGTCTGACATACCCTAGAAGCTGCTGAAATAACAACACACAGAGCAGATACCCAGGCCATTGTCAAACTTACATCCCAGTCGGAGAAATCAAATAAACAACAAAATAAATAGCTACGTTCTATAGTACTTGTGAAGTACTGGGGTGTTACCAGGAAGGGGGAAAAATGTATGGGATAAGGGATTTGTTATTGAAAAATGGCAATTTGGGGCCAGACATACTAAGAAAGTGCTCCAGGAATATGAAGATTCAGAAGGTAAAGAGGATTGCTACTATGTCTGAAGGGCCAGGGTGAGTCAAGTCACTGAGGCCCTACCTCAGTGGGGACCTACCAAAAGGCTCTGAGTTAAAAAAGAGTTACCCAGAAAGAAAATGGTGTGGTTTGAGGTCAGAGAAGTACAAGGGGAGTCCAAAGGTGAGCTGACAGCTAAGCCTTCACTACAAAAGCCTTTAGGGGATGCTGCATGTTCAAGACACAACAAAGGTATGCTTTACTTTGTTTTAAAGAAAATGTGAGGAAGTCTAAGTTGCTTTTTATTTAAAGTAAGAACAGAACAAAAATGAAGTAAAGTATCAAGAGGGAGACACTAGTACCTGAAAATAAGACAGAGAATTCAAGTTAGACCAGTATACAGAGCATCCAATTCTTCAATGTGTTTTCAGCGGAAATATTGAGATGTGAAATTGCATGTATTTTGGGGGAATTATTCAAATAGCTGCTTTCCTCTTCTATTACATATGGAAACAGAGCCAAAAATTAATTGGTGCCATGTGCAATAAACCACAGTGTGGCTCATGCAACCTGCCCTTCCTGCTTCACACCCCAAAGCTGGATGCAATAAGCCTATTTTGACTAAGTAACACTCAGATCAAGCATTAAGTAATGATCAAAGAATGTGAAAACAGGCTTAATTTCTAGCATTCTATATAATGTGTGTATATATGTGTGTGTTATATACATAATATATATGCCCCCCTTTTTTTTTTCTTTTCTAGAATCTTTTTAAGCAACTTCACTAACTCAGTCAGGTATAGGGAAAACTGGTGGGTTCTGGTACCACATTTTGGCCAGAGTAACTTGCTGTTGTTCAGCCTCTCTGAAAGTAAGCATCTTTCTCTGTATATTGTCACAGGCTTTAGATGGAAGAGTCCCAGAGAATTGAAAATACTCCTTAGCGTGCAGCTATTGTTGTATTCCAGCTTTTAATGAGCTATTTGCAAATTTTATAAGTTTTCTCTTCTAGTACATTGAGTTAGGAATATAAAGAGAAATTTTATCTCAAATACCAGGGTTTGTTTCTGATAATATAATAAATCTACATGAACATGACAGCTATTCTTTGTCTTCTCCTCCCCCTCCCTCTCCTCTTCCTCCTCCTCCTCCTCTTCTCTCCTCCCTCCTCCTTTGTTTGAAATAGTTGTGTAGTTCAGGCTAGCTTCAAATTCATGATTCTCCTGGCTTGGACTCTGGACTAGGCTGGAACTCTTGATCTCCCTGCCTTGGAATCCCTAGAATCTGGGGTTGCAAGCATGAACCTCTGTGTTCTCCATCAATGAGACAATTACTCTTTTTGACAAACACGTATTGAGGTTCCAGTAGATATAGGCAGCATAGTTATGCACTAGAGACATAAAGATTGGCAACAGAGGTCCTGTCTTCCAAAAGGCTTGTTGCTATTGACCTAGGAAAGCCAAAGGCATTGGAACAATATATAATGTCGGCCAAGTTCTCCTTGACCTTTGGCCTGTAGGCTAGGATATCTGGAGCCACCATTCTAGCCTTATGCACAATCAGACATTTCTTCATGTTTCTTTGGGGTTAATGTTCTCCCCCCTGGCACTGGACTGCACTTGTTGCTAAATCACTGAAGTTTATGGGTGAACTGTTGTGTGTGTTCCTGTTCCACAAACAACCACCCAAATATGAACTGAACTCTGTTCCTAGACTTCACCTCAGTATGCTTTTGTAGAGTTCTGTATGGCCATAGCAACTGACTAAAGTTTTGAGAGGATGGAAGGGGTTTTGCCCTCATAGCATTGCTATGTTTTGGTACTATGCCCCCTCAACATTGTACTCAAACCTTCTCTACCCACAAACGCCCAAACGCTGCTAATACTGAATGCTTTGGTCATCTCTCTCTCTAATCTGAGATTCTAGAAAACCCATTTTTTTGAGGCTAACTGGCCACCCAGCTGCTTGTACTTTCCTAAATAATTTGGAGTTCATTTCCTTTGCAACTGTCAACTCTAATATTAAGTAATCCCCTTTCTTTGTATAAATTTTAGAAGATAGAAATTTAGGCAGTAGTCACTGATGGAAGTGAATGTGGACAGAAAAAAATGTCAAGGTGGGCAGTCTTTCTCTATCTCAGTAGTTTCATCCTTCAATTGAGGATAACAATAGGAACTCTTAAAAATAATGCTGTTATCACATGGCAATGAATGTAGAGTCATACACATTGTGAGCACTTAATTTTCATTAATGTGATTCTTACCACTGAGATGATGAGTCAGAACTCAGCCTTGGAAAGTGAGTCATCTGTGAACAGAATGGGGAAAGATGTTTTAAGCAGAGAAGGCAGCATTAGGAAAGTTATGGTGTATTAAAGAGAATTGCAAGTCCAGCATGATGGAGCACAGAGTCTGGGAAGAAATTTGTCAGGGTCAGATCAAAGGAAGTCTTAGGCATCATAATTGGGAATGTGGGCTTCATGTAATTAGAAATTGGGGGTGTTGAAATTATTTTTAAGGTGATGTCATGATTACACGAGCCTGTTAGAAAGATGGAAGTCATCTGCAAGTTAGAAGGAAAAATAGGAAGACACAAACAGTTCAGTAAAAAGATAAAATAGGGCAGAACTGAGCCAATGAGGTAGGAAACATGAGAAGATGCTGGGAGAAGCAGGACATGAAACATTACCAACTGGTAATTCGTGAGGATCAGAACTGGAGAGATGGCTTGATGGGAAAAGCACTTGCTACACAAGCTTAAGGATCTGAGTTTGAATTCCCAGAAATGCTGTAGAAAGCCAGTCATGGGAATGCCTTCCTATAATCTTCATGCTCCCATGGGGAGACGGCAGGTGGAGACTGGATAATCCACTGAAGCTCCTGTGCCACCTAGCCTGCCATATGTAGCCTTCAACTACAGAGGAAAAAAAAAATAATTGTGACCCTATTTCAATCAAGATAGAAGGCAAGGACAAACACTCAAGGTTGTCTTCTACACACAGAAAGCATCCTACATCTCTCTTTCTCTCTCTCTCTCTCTCTCTCTCTCTCTCTCTCTCTCTCTCTCTCTCTCTCTCTCTCTCACACACACACACACACACACACACACACACACACACACACATACATAAACACAATCTAAACTCAACCAGAGAACTCCCAAATGATTCCAAGGTTCCTTGTGTCACCACATAGATAGCAGTACCATTTATCGAGACAAGGAAGACTAGGCATGCCAGGTTCAGACTTGCTATGTTTTAAGAAGACTGCACAAAATTGCAAATGGCCACAAGCAATAGCCAATTGGAATAACCAAACAGTTCTAGAGACAACACCTAGAACAAAAAAGTCTAAAGTCAGAAGCCGGGCGTGGTGGCGCACGCCTTTAATCCCAGCACTTGGGAGGCAGAGGCAGGTGGATTTC
>NW_022196909.1:59323960-59373109 GCF_008632895.1 Mastomys coucha | reverse complement strand
AAAAAAAAAAAAAAAGTCTAAAGTCTAAAACCACAGGATTAAATGTTTGCATTGCTTTTCTAGTGTCATGATAGAACACTATGGCAAAGGCAACAAAGAAGAGAGAGTTATTTGGGCTTACAGTTCCAAAGGCTGTGTTGTCATAGCAAAGTAATGGTAGCAGAAGCAGGAAGCTGGGGGCTCACATATTGAACCACAGCACCAAGCAGAAAGAGTGAACTAGAAGTGGATCAAGTTTTTAAATTCTCAAAATCTACCTCCAATGGCATACTTGCTCTAGCAAGGCTATGCCTCCTACAACCTACTCAAATAGCACTACTAACCAGGACCATGGATTTAAAAATCTAAGCCTACTGGGGACATTCTTATTCAAACCACCACAATAGACATAGCTTTAGGAACCAAAGTTATTACTTTCACTCATCATTCAAATATGATGTTTTGCCCACTCCTGTATTCAGTCTAAAAAAAAAAAAAAGTTCTCACTAGGGTCTTGGTAGACACAGCTGAAGCCAAACAATGAAATGGTCAAGATAGCTTCTAGAATAAGGACAAGTGAGTCAAAGATTGGGTCCCCTACAAAGGCAATGAGTGAGGCAGACAGTCTATAAAGACCATTAAGAACATAGTCGTTTCCTGATGTCAGGAGAGCGGTTGCAAAGAGGCGTATTAATGATACTAACACAAGAGTTAATGTCAACTGGACTTAGCTCAAGGTGGGCTCCGGCAAAATCAAGTTTTACAGAGAAAAGAAGAGAAACTTGGTTATTCTGACTTGGAGGAGTAGAGAAAGCAAATCCTTATTCTTTCCAAGAACTGCTCGCCATGAGGAAACAGGGTGGCTCAAAACACATCAAGGGACAAGGGAACAAACTATTTTACATTCAAGGCATTTGAGCCTGTTTGTGGGGTTTGGAGAAGAAACTGGCCAAAAGAGTAAAGTTGAACACTTAGGGTAGAAGAAAGCCAATGATAATTGTGTCGGAAAGTTTGTATAGTACTGGATCCTGGGAGATACAACAGAAGGCTCTGTGAAGAGTCCAAGAAGTGGCTAAGACCTAAAATGGAAAAGAAGGTTGACTAGGAGAAAGAAATGAAGAGGAAGCTGTCCATACAAGCCGACCCTCATTTTTCCTTAACATAGGAAAGAAGCTACATGAAGAAAATGGGAGATGACAAAGTAAAAAAAGTCTAATCTTATAAAAAATGATATAGGGTTACTGGGCCACCATGAGGAGTGGGAAAGCCTCAGAGGCTGGCCAAATTGAAGTTAGTCAGTACACAGCGGCGATTCTGACATGGAATTACAACATCTGCTTTTTATTAGAAAGGAATACGTGGTCCCCATCCCACACCTACAGAGTCAGAACCCCCAAGGGCAGGCTCTGTGGTCTGCCTTAGCAAAGCCCTCCAGGCGATTTTGAAGTACAACCCCTGGGAAATGCTTGCATAGAGTTTCTACGGAATCTGTGGCTTCCCCAACCAGCAAGCAATGACAAGGTACAAACTACGATACCCAGCCATATCCTAGGCAGAATTTTTTTTAAAGTAATATTTTCCATATTGCAATAAAAATACACTTACTTGGCATGTTAGAGATTCTGTAAATTTCTATGTGGAAATGAGTGTCATACAAGGTTTTAAAAATCTGAACAAAGAGATTCCTTTCATCTGAATTTCAGAAAGCAAATACTGTTTTTAAAAAAGCGCCTCGCTGCTCAAGTTTTAAACTTATAATAGAGAAATAATGAAATTGCCATTCACTTCCTCAAAAATATTCCGTGACCCAACACTGTAATAATAGTTCTCTGATTTTGCTGGGCGCTGCTGTCACCTCAGTCTAAGCGATGGTGATCAACTCTCCTGGAGGAAATATTTATGAATGAAATGCTCTCAATTTTAAGTTTCCCTCCCATAAATTTATCTTCGGATCTTGATTCTGGCTGCTGCCTATCTAGCAACAAGTAATGACCTCTGGCAGAATAACTGAGCAACAAATAGTGAATGGTTGTGAGTGAACTTAGAGGTGGCCAGTCAACATAGCCTAATAGTGTCCCTGTAATTAAATGCATGTTCGTGACTGAGCCTTTTATATGTCGTACCAATATTAAAGTCACTTTCTGCCACCATTGTTCCAACAATGTTGTCACAGTTCAAATATTCAGAGACTTGTTTGGAACCATTTTCACTATCTGGGGAATGTGCCTTTGAATGCCAGCCCCCCCCCCAAACAATAGAAAAGCCAACAGACTCACAGCCTAGAAGGATTTTAAGAATTTATTTACATACTGACTTATCCAGGTGTGTCTTACATAAAGAAATATGGGATCTAGGAATCCATATGTAAAAAACAGATGTGAGCATGCAGAAAACAATGAGCCATGCCCCCCCAATTACTTTTACAGATAAGACTGAGCTCTCAAAGTGAATTTGTATAGTGAGCAAATAATAATGACGCACGGTAAGGGGAGCTAGCAAGCTTGAATCATAACCTGATTAAAATACTATGTAAATAAGGAGAAACATTGTCATGGAACAATGTAAAAGCAGATTTAAGCACATTAGCTTAGCACATTCCAACACAGTGGGGGTATAAGCGGAAAAGATGAACGAATGAACGAGCAGGCTCTCTGGGTCCCAATACTCTGAAATTCAAATTAGGTAGCTAATTCTCCTTAACCTGATTTTACTGTGACCAAGCAAGCTTTACATTTTTTTCTTTTCTTAATTCCAAGAATGAAGGGCTGGTTTCTATGAATAATATTTTACTTCCAAATATGACAATGAAACACATTGAAAAGCTTCAGTTCATGTACCAATTCTATTGTCTCACTGCAAATCAGTAACTCAGCAGTGTGGGTTTTATTTGGATCTCTTGGAAGCTGAAGTGTGTTTGTTCTAGAGGAGGGATGTGTTGCCTGGTAAAAGTAAAGGAACCAGTCCTGAACTTCACTCTGAGGGGGGTTTGGCACCCCATCATAGCAGCAATCCAACCCAGACATCAGCTGTATCAGTCAGCTTTCCATAACCTTAAAAAAAAATACAGGGGCAATTAATTTGTAAGGAAAAAATGTTTATTGTGAGTCACAGTTTGCGTGTCCAGTCCAAGATTAGGCAGGTTCATTGATCTAAGTCTCTGGTGGACATGCTAGATGCTCATGGCCTGGGGGAGCATGATGGGAAATAAAAAGATGCTCACCTCTTCAGCAAGTAGCAAAAGAAAAGAAGAAAATGAGGTCAGGACCTCACAATTTCCTTCAAGGACATGCACCCACCCAGTGACCTAAAAACACCCCTGATCAGCTCTACCCTCTGAAGATCTATAGCACCGATGACATTAACTTAGACGCACCAGGCCTTTGGACAACTAGGGGAAACAGGTTGCTTACTCATGCCATAAACGAACCCTTTGCCTTATGAAAGTCCTTGCAAATACAGAGAACTTAAAGATGGTGAGAACCCCGAGAAGGGTGAGAAACTGAGTTCAGTTAGAAATGCAGTGTTGACCTAACTAGTGTTGACGACTTCTTAGGGTGTACGTGCGAGGGGGCTAAGCAGATCACTCATTTCAAGAGTTTAACAAGTTAGAAGATGGAAAGAGAGATTGGTAAATGGAAAGAGGGCTGGTTGTAAGGTTTTCCCCCCACGACAGGGGAGGAGGTGGGGACGGGGAGGGGGCCAATGGAAACAGAGATGTATGAGGTACAGTGAGGGAGATGGATTCCTGGGAATGCAGGTTCCTGAGGGTGTTGGGTGTGGGGGGCAATGAGCACATATCTTTTGAAGAAAACATCAGAATTATTCTGAAATATAATATTTAGTCACTTATTTTACTTATTTCTTTTTATTCGGGGACTCCTGGGAACTGAACCCCCAAATATTGCTCATGCAGGCAAGCAATCTACCACTAGTCTACACTGTCAATCCTGATCTGCAAAGCATGAATAGTACCATGCATCCTAAGACATGGGCTTAAGAGAGGGAATGGGAAGCCATGCAAGAGCATTTGGAATAGAAAAGAGATGGCTCAGCGGTTATGAGCACTGACCGCTCTTCCAAAGCTACTGAGTTCAGTTTTCCAGCAACCACATGGTGGCTCACAACCATCTGTATTTGGGATCTGATGCCCTCTTCTGGTGTGTCTGAGGACAGCTACAGTGTACTCATATACATAAAATATATAAATAATTAAAAAGAAAAAGAAAAGAGAGTCACAAAATTCAGGGGAGATGACCGCTATTTTTCTTTACCTTACACTACAGCCTATGAAAGTGAGCCTCTTGTCTTAGTTAGGGTTGCTCTTGCTGCAAAGAAACACCATAGCCATAAAGCAAGTTGGGGAGGAAAGGGTTTATTCAGCTTATACTTCCACATTGTTGTTTATCACCAAAGGAGGTCAGTATAAGAACTCAAGCAGGAATCTCAATGCAGGAGCTGATGCAGAGGCCATGGAGGAGTTCGGCCATGAGCTTAGTTCTCCTGGCTTGCTCAGCTTGCTTTCTTATAGAACCCAGGACTACCAATCCAGGGATGACATCAGCCACAGTGGGCTGGGACCTCCCCCATTGGTTACTAACTGACCTACAGCTCCATCTCATGGAGGCATTTCCTCAACTGAGGATCCTCTCTTTCTGATCACTATAGCTTGTGTTACGTTGACACACAAAACCAGCGGCAAGGTTTTTAAATAAGTCATACATGACTGAACTCAAATCAGTTTGATGTTAGAGAAATGTTAGTTCTATTATTACAAAAAGAATCTTGTTTTATGGAAAAACTTGCTTTCTTTGGGGGTGGGGTGGTGGTGCTGCTTTTGGTTTGGAGTTCTTTTTAAAGGTTTTGGGTTTTCCTAGACAGAGTCTCACTATGCGATTCAAGATGGCCTTGAACTCACAATCCACCCACTCCATTCTCCCCAGTGCTGAGATTATAAGCACATTAGACTATAACTAGCTATGAAAAGATTTCTTAATTAAAGTAAAGATGTGAAGAGTAGTTATGATCTCTTGGCAAGTGCAAAGGCTTTAGAATAAGAACCTCCTCTAACAGATATTATGGAGCAAATTTGTTGAACCAAAATAGTTTCTTTACAAAAAAATTGATTTCACATGAGACAACTAAAAATCTAATTTTTATAATTATGACTAAACTATTAAGCTATAGTTATTCCATGAGTTCCTCAGTTTTGCTGCACAACACGCTGGTTTAATCCATTGAATAAGTCGGGTGAGCATCACCAGGACCTCATTTTAAAACATCTTCTCTGCCTCAGTGAGATAATGCATGCCCATGTACGATTGATTACTCTTCACCCCGATCCCAGCCCTGGATACCCACTAGTCTACTTTGTCTCTCTCTAGTTGGCAATTTGGGGCATCTCATAAACAGAGTGGGTTAGTTTTTAATCTCGTGGATAGCATACTTGGGGAGACAGGGCTCAGGAGATTGAATTTGTTTGGAATTGGGGTTTCAGAGCTCCACCTTTCCTCGTGGTGGAGAAGGCATGACGGAACAGAACAACTCAGCTCTCATGGACTTGGCAGGTGTATGTATGGTTGAGAGAGTGCCGGCGGCAATGGGCTTCCTTCATCATTCTCTCTTAGGTTCACCAGGTCTTGAGACAATTGGATGATACAATACACACTCAGGGTGGGCATACAACTGTTGATACTGTGCACACAACTCAGTTACAATATTTATAAGCTGCACTCCTAGACTGGGCAGACTTCCCACTACACTACTCTATTCCCCAGCTATGACATCCCTTGCTACTTGCAGCTTCTCTAGGCCGCGTGGTTCTGTTCTATCTTCCTTCCATCTCTTCTTCCTCTGTCTTCCTCTCTCTCCTCCACCTCCTCTTCTCTCTCTCCTCCTTCCTCTCTTCTCTGTCTTCAAAACCTCTAGTCCCACCTTTCCCTTACATTGCCCAATCACAGGCTCTAGTCTTTATTTGACCAGCTAAAATGTGGAGAAGGTTCACAAGAAGTCATCTGAGTACTTGATCCACTCCCCTTCCAGGCAGCCAGTCTCTTGAGGAAGCAGAATTAGCATCAAAATACAAACAGCACTATGTCAATCTACAACACATTCTCCCTTCATTTAGTTCTTCTGCAAACAGCCTCAGATACAGAGCAGTGCTCTATCTTACTTCTTGGTTGTTTCTCAGTCCACTAATGTTGACAATTAAGATCACCCATCACAGGGAGGCAGAATACAAGGGTCTGTATATGGTATCTTTCACTTAGCATAATGCCCTCAGTGTTCATCTATTTTGAAATATATCAGCATTTCACTCACTTTTTATGACCACATAGCAAGACCTATTGACTAGATACAACACTTGTTATTTACCCATTCACTAACTGATGGACATTTGAGCCATCTTCACTTTTTGGCAGCATGAGTAATGGTCTGAAGCAGCATGGCAGCTTCAGAAAAGTGTGTGGATGCATGTTTTTACTTCATGTTGCAAACCTGAGGGGTAGAGAGTCTGATTTGTATAGTAGATCTATGTTTCATGTCTAAAGAAGCAGTCCAAATGTCTCCCAAAGTCACTGCACCGTTTAACATCCCCACCAGCAATATTTGAGGTTTCCCATTTCTCCACTCCTTGTCAACATTTGTTCTTGTCTATTTGATCCTAGGAATCTTAGTCGATGTGAAATGGTTTCTCCCAGTGGTTTCATTTGCATTTCCCCAACGACTAATGATGCCAGGCTTAGGATACTTTTGAATATATCAAGAACGCCATTACTGTTCCTTCCGGAACACGTCTGTTCAAACCATTTTCACTATTTTATGAAGCTAAAATTTAAAAATGATTGCTAAGTTATGTATATCAGGTTGCCTTGGGATATTGTAGTTTTGTTTTTGAGATAGGTCTTTGGTATGTTGACAAGGATGCCCCCAAAACTTCTGTGCTCAAGCCTTTTTGCCTCAGCTTCCCACACAGCACTCTGCCTTTGATGATCTCAGCAGAGATTAAAATCTATCTGATCTTAGTGTTCCCTGAATCTAATGTTAACCTAAGCCTTGTGCCTAGAACTTTCCCAGTGTCCTTTTGATATCTGCTTTATACTCATGTTTCGAAATCCAGACTATGGGAACTCATTTTTCTCCTTTGAACTTGACCAGCGGCTCCACTGATTTGCCATCCATGTGGTGCTTTGTGTAGTCATTTAGGGTTGTCTGCTGAAGTCAAGTTCTCTATGTTACTGTCTTCTACCTGTGTGCAGATGAGAAAGAGGCTCCCCATTTTTATGAGACTCCAGCTTCCCCACCTGCTAACTGAACTTGCAAAGAGTTGTCTGGAGAAGCAGGTAAGAGTAGCCACACAAAGCTTGGAGCAGTTCTCAGATGGTTACATCTTGTTGACTAAATAAGAGCTGTTAGTGCTGTAGCTAAGAGTCTGTGCCGCCAGCCCTCAGCTATAGCTTTGACTAATAGAGATAGTTTGGCTACTCTGTTTCTTCTTCTGAAAGGATTTTATGAGTAGAGCTAGATAGATGGCTCAGTGTGTAAAGTGCTTGCTGCACATATTGGGACCTGAGTTTGGATCTCTGGGATTCTGGGAAAAGCTGTATGCGTCAATGTGTATCTATGATGCCCAGCACTACAGGGCAGAGATGGGTGGATCCCAGGTTTCTCCAGCCCATCTAGCCAAACAGGGAGCTCCAAGTTCGCTGAAAGTCACCATCTCAAGAAATAAGGTAGAAAAGGATTGAGGAAAACATTCTGCCAACAACCTCTGGCTTCCACACATACATGGACAAGGACCCACATCCATGCACATATGTACATGGATGTGCACATATGTACATGGATGCACACATATACTACACACACACACACACACACACATACACACACATACACACTTGATGCATATTCTCTAGAAACAAACTCCTATTATAACATTATGAATATGAAAAATATGTGAAGAACATGATTTTAAAGAAACTATATACACAGTGTAGCATCTTCATCATCCACTATCAAATAAATATTTTCAAATGGAAATTTCAAGTCACCCAGCATAATTTGACATATTCTAGCTGTATCCATTCCCAAACATATAAAGGGCAACTTTTATAAATCACTCTACATTCCTGTTGTCAGTCAGTTCCCCAGATGAGCTCTTGTAATCATTACATGACTTGTCACTGTAGTCCCAGCCTACGCCTTCCTTCCTGGTGTCATTCAGTGCTCTCTTTTATTGTATGCTTTGTGGCATATGCTCTCATGGAAGTCTTCTTCAACACTTTTCTCTCACAATTGATTTCCATCCAAGAAATCTGCATGTCTCCCCAGGCATAGGGTTGTTACCTTCTTTGCTACAAGATACTTGACAAAAGACACATTTAAGAAGCATCTTAGGGTTTTATTGCTGTGATGGGACATAAAGACCAAGGCAACTCTTATAAAGGACAACATTTAATTGGTGCTGGCTTACAGGTTCAGAAGTTCAGTCCAATGTCATCACTGCAGGAAGCATGGCAGTGTCCAGGCAGACATAGTACTGGACGAGCCTAGAGTTCTAGATCTTGATATACAGGCAGCAGAAGGCAACTATGTGCCACACTAGGTGTAGCTTGAACACAGGAGATCTCAAAACCCACCACAACAGTGACACACTTCCTCCATCAAGGCCACACCTACTTCAACAAGGCCACACCTACTTCAACAAGGCCACACCTACTTCAACAAGGCCACACCTCCTAATAGTGCCACTCCCTATGGGCCAAGCATTCAAACACATGAGTCCATGGGGACCTTATCCATAGACTTACCACCACAGGAAGTAAGAGTTAATCTTGGCAGCCAGTCTGAATGCTTGGCCTACCATGGTGGCAGAAGCTTGAGTCAGCTGGTTCCATTGCTGACAGAAATGAAGGCTGGTGTTCAGCTGGCTTCCTCCTCCTATTCAGTCTGGAATCCATCTGAGTCCACACTAAGCTAATTAACCAAATTAACCTAAACTAGATAAGCAGTCTCAGACATGCCAGAGATTGTTTCCATGGTGATTTTAAATTCTATCAAGTTGGTAAGATTAATCATTACAATAGATGCTAATTGAATTACATGCAATTAAATGAAATATCAAATACAATAGGTATTTAAAATAAGTATGGAAAGTAAAAAATAGGAACAAAAAATCAACATTTAAAGATAATAATTCAAAGAAACTTACTTTAAAGCTATTTTAGTATATATATTTTGTCATTAATTAAAGGTGAAAGCAAATTTGTGTAGTATTAAGGTAGATACAGTTGTTTATGTTTGAAACAGAATTGGACCTTGTCTGAATATTTGACATCTTCAACAATTTTCAGAGTTGACCATTATTTTGATTTAATCATCATCATCATCACCATCACCAGGCCCGATGGTGAATGTCTATAATCCTAGCATTTGGGAAGCTGAATCAGAGGCAGGGGAATCACTGTATTTTGTAAGCCAGCTTGTTCTGCATAGCAAATTCCAGTCTCTATCTCTCAAATAAATAACAATCCCAAAAGGAAACGTATATAGCTAATTCTGGGCACACCATTTTGTATAAATATTTAGAACCAAAGGAAGAAATCTATTCAAGCCTATTTCAGGAACTAGTGAAAAATTACCCCTAATTCCAAACCAAAATTTATTGAATATTTGTTTTGAGACAGAGTCTCACTATGTATCTCTGACTGGCCTGAACCTTGATATGTAGTGCAGGCTACCCTCCAACTCACAGATATCTACGTGCCTTTTGCCTCCTGAGTGCTGGAATTATGGTGTGTGGTGATTCCCAGAACACTTTTTTTTTAATAAAATACAAATCAGTAACTCAAACAGAAAATTTTAAAATCAAACTTTCTAACGTATTTCATTCCAAAAAATACACTAAATTGATACTTACCTAATGAAAGATAATGGTAAGAAAATATTAAAAGCAACTATAGTTAAATCATTGTTTCTATAAGAGAAGAAAAGCTTGTATGTACAGTAAAAACCCTGCAAATCATAGCATACAATTTAACATAACTTTGAAGTTGAGCCGAGATTCAGTAGTACTGCATGCTGTGAGAGCATGCGCAGTCCACCTATTGCATGTCTATAACCAAGGCAGCAGTGGAGTGGCATGTTGCAACATGCGTGGGATTTGCCATTAGCACCTAGGGTTATATATTTGATTTTGAGTTAACTTTTGGTCAGAACTCTCTCACCATTTACAAAACTCTCACAGCCGCCACATTCAGTTTTCGGACCCCTAAATAGGGTCACAGTGCACACTTTAAGAAGCTGGACTCCAGAGCAGCTCATTTTAATACATCCAACAAGGCAGGAAAACTTTGCTGGTTCCAGTTTAGATTCAAGAAAATGGAGATCCGGTGTGGCTCCATTGGTTTCCCGAGTTACATGACAGTCAACAAAATTCCTCGATTCCTGCTGAATCGAGTGTCTGGTGACTCCTGTGGGTGTTCCTTATGGCAGAAGCACTGTAAAGTTTGTGTCTACAAAAGCAAACTAAGGAATCGCTGCCTGGGGTGGGAGGCGGGGTTGCTGAGAGGGAGTTTGAGACTCTGGATCAGAAGGATATCTTGAAAAAGTAGTAGCTTAATGACATACCTCACATGACGTTTTCTTTTCTCTCCTATAGCGCTATTCCCTTTGCCTCCTGTTCATTTCCCATCGCCTTTCTCTCTGCTAATGAATAGTCTCCATAGAAATTGAGTAAGACTGCACTGGAAGCCGGCAGTTCCTCGGCCCAGTTCCTGGTTTCCCTCTCTCCTCTTCTTCTTGCTACTTTCTCATCATACTATCTCCACTCTGCTCTTCTTTTCCCCATTCAACGGAAGAAGTAAGGAAGAAGGTTGGGGGGAAGAAGGAAGCAAGGAGAGAAGGAAGGGGGAAGTTCTTGGGCTTTGGAGGAGGTGGAGAAGAGAGAGGAAAACTCCCGGCAGGCACTGAACCTCTGGCACAAGTCAAGGTCTTCTTCCTGTCCTCTATGCCCTCTGCGCCCTCCTCCACCCCTCTACCGAGCAACAGACACTCTAAGGTGCCTAGTGTGGAAGCTCTGACACACAAGTCCCCTCTTCCTATGTCCATGTGCGGTCCTGGTCCTGGTGTACAACCTTGTTAAACAAGATAGAGTTTAGATTACTCTGGTAACTTTTCCCGAACCCGTCTGGCACACAGAAAGCTCCCATCTCCCACCCAGTGATCCTAAGAATGTCCAGGCTTCTACCGACTTTAATGCTGGGTATCAGTGCTGTGAGTTCTAGTGGTCATTTGGGGAGCACCAAGCGACGTTTCATTCAGCAGCCTGTTATAGTGCAAGAAACAAATGCATAGGTCAACGATGCCTTAGAGTCTGCAGTCACAGCTCTTGGGGATGCTCATCTATTGCTCTTCAAGTTTTCTTTGCCCATTGAAGCTTTGTTTTGTTTTGTTTTGTTTTTTGCCATTTTCTGAAAGTAATGTAAACATCTCTTACCCTCTCTGACTTGCCTACTTCCTAATTTGATGCTGGTATAAACAGACATGTTAAAATAAAGCATTGTCTTGGCTCCCGGCAAATTTTGCAAACGACCTCATACCAATTTTGAAGTTGCACAAATCCTCAAGGCTTTTGAGAGATATGTCAATGTCAGAATGTCTCCCAGGAAAAAACTCATTTGAAGCTCATATTTAAACAGAAAATGAAAGCTGTTCTAAAGATCCTCAAAATGCCGTTATCTTGGTACATATTAATTAGTATTAATTAATCATGTGTTTCTCATTTGCTCTTGTAAAAGTTTTATAGAAGATGTTATAAAATG
Source organism: Mastomys coucha (assembly GCF_008632895.1). Lineage (NCBI taxonomy): Eukaryota > Metazoa > Chordata > Mammalia > Rodentia > Muridae > Mastomys > Mastomys coucha. The sequence continues at coordinate 59,361,308 of NW_022196909.1, read as the reverse complement.
CCAAATCCTCAGTTATAAAAGGCTTTTAAAATCTAGGATATAGCAATTATTTCTTAAATAGCTACTTAATAATTCCTTTTTTTGGTAAAAGCTAGAGAACGGGACACTTCAAGAGCAATAGAATTTAAAGGAGTAATCCATATTCACAGCATATTTTTCTCCCTAAATTAATAAGACTCACATGCATGCTGGGTGGTACACATAAGGTTCTGGGTTCAATCCCCAGCACTCTAGATAAGTAAACAAATCACAGGGACATGGTTAGAGTAACTGATTACAACGAGCAACTTTTGCTATTTCATTAAGTCTACCATTAACACAAAAACGGGATTGGGTGTTTTCTATTTATCTTCAGCAGCTAATCAATTTTGATTAACCATAGCTGCTTTATCATTTTGATTATTAATTAGTAGAGGTCTGTTTAACCCAGCTGACCAGTGGTGAGGGTTCATGCCAGTAGCTAGAATGCCTTCACTGTGTCTGATTATCTTATCACATTGAAATCAAGCTCATATTTATTGGATACCCACTGCTCTGAGCATTAGATGTTTGGGATATACAATACATTCAGGATCACACTGAGCTTACAGCCTCCATGTGAGAGGAAAGAGGAAGGGAGAGGATAGATTATAAACAAATAAATAACTTCAAGTAAATATACAACAAATGCTGACCCTTAGAGAGATGGAGAGATTCCAGGGGAATAGAGGTTCTGATGTGGGCCACAGAGATATAGTTGCTACTTACTGACATAGCCTGTGGAAACTCACCGAGACAGTGACTTTTTAAAATGGTGGAGAGAGAGCCATGTGGGTATCCTGACCAAAGTAAGACGTGTAAGCATGAAATCCCGCTGCCTGGAAGGTCTCTCCTCCTCTGAAATGTCCTTGGTTTTTCGCTACGTCTCCACATTCTCTTAAAGAATACAGAGTTTCTCTAGGGAGTAACTGAATAATTAAAATGCCCACTCAGTGTTTCCTGTAAACTTGGTTATAATTAAGATATAATTTCTATAATTTAGCATTTTTTTTTTTTAAATTTTGTGTGTGCTTTAGCGCACCTGAGGAGGTCAGAGGAAATCTTTTGGGCCTTAGTTCTCTCTCTCCTTCCACTGTGTGGATTCTGGAGCTGGAAGGCAGATCTTTAGGCTGGGTGGCAAGTGTTTTTACTCACTAAGCTACATTATAGGAGTCATTGTTTTAAAAGTCCATGATTCAAGGGCTGGAGCGACTGTTCAGAGTCCAGCACTCATAAGGTAACTTCAGTTCTAATGGATCTGATACCTTCTTCAGTCATCCATGGGCACTACATATGCACAGTGCACATGACATGCAGGCAGGCATTCATACGCATCTAAAATAGACAAATCTTAAAAAAAAATAAAAACCTTCAAAATCTATGATTTGGAAGCTTTAGGCATACTCAGATGAGTGGGGATCACTACTGCCAAGCACCAGACCTCTTCGACTTTCCTTTAGAGAAATCTCATACTCATCAGCATTCACCTTTGGCCCACGAGCCCCTAGCAAAGAGAAATTGACTTCTTGTCTCCTGTTATGGGCTATGCTGCCTTTTTGTTTTGGTGTTGGTTGGTTGGTTTTGGGGGGGGGGTCTTTTTTTTTTTTAAATCTAGATCTACCTAGGAAGAGGGAGTCTTAACTGAGAAAATGCCCCCATTTAAATTGGTCTATGGGTATTTTCTTGATTATAATTGATGTGAAAGGGTTCCACTCACTGTGGGCAGTGCCATGCCTGTGCAGAGGGTACCAGATGGTATAAAAGCAGAATGAGCAAGCCATAGCTCGAGCCACTAAGCAATGTTCCTCCACGGCTTCTGCTTTAATTCCTGCCTCCAGGTTCATGCCTTGAGTTCCTGCCCTGACTTCCTTTGATGATAGGCTGTGATGTGGAAGTGTAAGCAAACTAAACTCTTGACTTCTCAGCATGCTTTTGGCCAAGGTGTTTTATCACAGCAATAGAAGGACATGGACACTTGTAATAAACGATTACAAATGGTATGTAGTCTTTTGTGACTGGCTTCTTTTTTAAATATAATGTTTTAAAAGATTTATTTCATTTTTAATGATGTGTTTGTGACTTAGTCAATGTTCTATTGCTGTGAAAAGACGCCATGAACATGACAACTCTTACAGAGGAAAGCATTTAATTGGGGTTGGCTTACAGTTCAGAGGTTTAGTCCATTGTCATCCCGGCGGGAAATCTGGCAGCATACAGGCAGACATGGTGCTGGAGAAGGAGCTTGAAACTACTACATTTGGATTCTCAGGCATCAGGAAGAGCAAAAACCACTGGGCCTGGCTTGGGCTTCTGAGATCCCAAAGCCCACCCCCAGTGACACACTCAGTTCAAAAAGGCCACACCCACTCCAAGGTCACACCCAGTCCAACAAAGCCACACCTCCTAATCTCTTTCAAGTAGTACCACTTCCCAATGAGGAAGAATTCAACTATTTGAACCCATTTATACTACTACGGTGTGTGCATCTCTGTGTGGGTATAGGCATGTGAGAGCAGGTGCCCATGGAGGCCAAAGGTGTTAAATCCCCCTTGAACTGGAGTTAAAAGTAATTATAAGACATCATGTTGGCTCTGAGAGCAACCCTTGTGTCCTCTACAAGAGCAGCAAGTGCTCTTAACCACTGAGACATCTTTCCCATTCCACCATGTTTTCAAAACTCAACTGTGCCACAGTATTTATCAGTAGTTCATGCCTTTTTATGTAGTTGGATTTATAATATTTGGATGAATATAACACAGTTTTAATTTCATTTAACCCAGTTGAACGTTCCCACATTTTGCTTATTATGGGTATCTACATATAAGGTACAAGGTTTTTAAAAATCTTTTGGAGACTGTCATGCATATATATGTACATAGTTTTCTCCCTCCCTCCCTACTTCTAACTCCTCTCATGCATTCCCAATTCATGATCTCCTCTTCTTTAATTATTATTGATATATATATGTAATGTGAATTTGTATTGTGAATTTGTATATATATGAATATATATCACAGAAATTAGAAGGACATAGACATTTATTACAAATGGATACAGATGGTGTAGTCTTTTGTGTCTGGTTTCTTTTATTAATATAATGTTTTTAAATTTTTATTTTATTTTTAATTATGTGTATGTGTCTACATATACAAATTAGACAAATACATATGATTTATATATGCATATATACATATTCACACATATACATTTATATATGTATATATACATATAAATATACAAACATATATAATACATATATATGACTTTGTATACATGCACACACATGCCATGTACATAAAGCTTATTGAGTTCATGCGGTCCTGCTTCTATGTGAACATAAGCTTTCTTGTCTTTTGGGTATGCGCATAGACATTGATCAGTGTGTTGTGCGTTGATTTTATGTTTAACTTTTTAAGAAGCTACCAAACTGTCTGCCACTGTGGCTGTCTTGTTTTATGTTTCCAGCAGAAACATATAAAGACTCCAGTTTCTCCATATCTTCACCCAAATTTTTTAACATCATCTTTGCTTATTGTAGATGTAGCATTCCTTATCCAAAATGTATGAGCCAGAACTGTTTGGGGTGCGAGGATATTTGTAAATACAATGAGATAACTTAGAGTTGGGTCTCAACTACACACAGGACATTCCCTATGCCTTATATATAAATCATCACACACACGTGCACACACACACACACACACCCTGGATGTAAATAGCTGTGCTACTTTTAGTGTGCCTATTTTTGATTGTTTTATCATGTAAGGTCAGGCGTATAAAGTTTTCATACTTTGACTTTTGATTCATTTTGAGTTATTTTTTGCATAGGATGTAAAGTAAGTTGCTGACATTTTTCTTTTTCATGCCGCTAGCCCCAGTCTGTATGGATGCCTGTGCTACCCATTTGTCAGTCCGTTGTGTTTCAGAAAATTACACTCCTGGGTTTCCTGTCAAATGACTCCCATGCCAGCCTTCAGCTGTGGCTTTATTTTATTCTTTTTTCTCTCTTTTAGTTAATCTTTCTCAGTCTTCCTTTCTTTTTTCTTCTTCCTACCTTCCTTCATTTCTTCTCCCTCCCTCCATCTGCCATCATTCCTTTCCCCCTCCTCCCTCCCTTTCTTCCCTCCCTCTCTCCTCTGTGTCTCAAGTCTCTGTCTCAAATCTCTGTCTCTGTCTCTCTGTCTCTGTCTCTGTCTCTGTCTCTGTCTCTGTCTCTGTCTCTCTCTCTCTCTCTCTCTCTCTCTCTTCTCCTCTTTTCCTTGGGATCAAACCCAGAGTTTTCCAAAATACCAGGAAAGCATTTAACACTGAACTCCATACCCAACCTCTTTGTAAATGTGATTTTAACTGAGGCTTAAATATAGAAGCTGTGGACACTTTCAGTGCTGAAATGAAGGTTTCTGAGTCACCTGGGTCTAGGGGAGAAGCCAGGAATCTCTGCCTCCCTCAGCTGCAGAGTCTATTCCCAGCAGCAGATGTGTTGCCTCCTGGGGTCCACATTGCACTAGATATCTGTGTGTTTCCTGGTGTGGTCCCATCATGCTCCTGCCTCCTAGACGGCCTTGCTTTCTGAGGTATAGTTAGAACACCGCATCCAGATGTCACTATAGCCCCAGATTGGGAGCAACTCCAGCTGTTGCTAACCATTGCTGCTTTATGGTCCCTATTGACTATTCAGTTATGCATAAATGATCTTTAATGCTTTCGTTTCATTCATTCTGCTTAAAAAGAGCCTGGGGATGTTTCTGCTTTCCCATTAGACTTGAGTGATAAAACATCTAACATCTTATATGTTTAAGTATCTGTAAAGAATGTTATTTACAGTTTATTGTAGTAATTGACACTTAAAACAGATTTCTCTTTCCTTTAGATGTATTGTGTACAGGGTAAACAGCATAGTGAGCTGAAGCCTGGAAGTCCCCAGCACCCACTAAGAAAGTGTAGGAATAAGATCTTTGTCACTCATAACATTTACCTTCCTTATTTTTAATACCATTTTTTGTAAATTTTTGTCATAACACATTTTAATATATTTTATGCCTTAAGTATTTAATTACCTAATTATTTCTCAGAAGGAAAAAAAGTACATATATTGGAATTGTACCTTATTAACTGTCTTAGGTTATATAAGTTTTGTTTAAAATATTTCTGAGGGTTGGGCATAGAGGCACACACCTTTAATTCCACCACTCAGGAGACAGAGGCAGGGCGATATCTGTGAATTCAAAGCTAACCTGTTTACAGAGAGAGTTGTAGGCCAGTCAGGGCTACATAGTGAGTGAAGCCTTGTGTCTAACAAAACAAAATGAACTTTGGGGATCAGAGAGATGATCTTGTCAGTAAAGTACCTGAGTTCATGCTGCCACACAGGGAAAGGTGGATGTGGTGGTGGCACCTTTAATTCCAGCACTGGGGAGACAGGAACAGGAATGTCCCTGGGGCTCTCAAGCCAAGCAGTCTTGCTCAGTCAGTGAGCTCTAGGCTCAGTTAGAAATTTTGCCTCAGGAAAACAAAGGGAAAAGACATAAAAAAAGATGCCTGGCCTTGACCTCTGACCTTCACACACATCTCCACACATATACAAACACATATACACATGGCATCACACATTTTAAATAAAAACCTTCATGATTTGCCTTCTATTACCATTGCTACAGTATACAATTGATAAAAATATAAGTGGATTGCACTTTCCGATAAATATTTATTGTGAATATTTAGTCTTTTGGGGTATGTATCTTTGAAGGCATTAAGTGAAGTGGTTCACTTGGTCCCTTGATTAATACAGGCATTATGCGGCTGCCAGGAGATACCTCTTAATTTAATCTTTTTAAGACTTTCAGATATGAGCATTGTTTTCATTCTATCCTCCTACTTCTCCCTCTCTAACTTCTCCTATGCTCCTTAATTCCCATCTGGACTAATGGGCTCTTCTTCAATTGTTACTCACACGTGTGTGATTGTGTGAGTGTATGTGACATGTGCATGTGGTCTGTGTGTTTAACATGTGTAAGAGTCTGTGTGTCCATATGCACATGTGTGAGTGTGTGATGTGTGGTGCATGTATGAATGTGTGTGTAACTGTGTGCAAGTTTGTGTGTGTGTGTGTCTAGGAAAGTGACTATGGAGATTTAATGTTGACTTCAAGTGTCTTTCTTTATCACTGTTGGTCTTTCTTTCTTACACAGGTCTCTTGCTGCACCTAGAGCTTGACATTTGTCTAGGCTAGCTGGCCACCAAAGCCCCAGGACCCTCTTTGTCTCTGCTCCCTGAGTACTAGGATTATAGATCCCCACGTTGGTGCCTCGGTTTTATGTGGGTCATGTCATGTTTTCACGGAAAGCACTTTACCTGTGGAGCCATCTCCCTGTCCAGGTCTCCTTAGGCGAGGGGTGGATGCTATGAAACCACAGAAGAATTTATAGCAATGCAACATGATAGGGAGAGCACAGATGGTCATGCCAAGAGTAGATGGTGACTGAACTGTGCATAAATGAATATAGTGAGATATGTTTCATATCTATGGCAATAATAAATAATAATAAATAATAATAATAAGATAATAAAGACCTGATCTAAGGTAATGGAGAACATAGGTATAAGGACTAATAAAGTATTAACAGGGTAAAGGGACAGGCCACAGTACAAAATGGAGATTAGTATATCTCAGGACCCAAGTTTCTGCCTACATAGGTATATTCATACAACCGACTAATATAAATTGATCACATAGTATCTGCTAGGCTTCTGCTTCCGACCAGGGCTATCTAGGACTAGCCTATTCCACAACTTCTGTAGCCATTGCACACTGCCTGTTCATGGAACAGAGCTGAAACTTCTTTCCCTAGACCTCAGTGGTCTAGGTTATCTATGTTTGGACAACAACAACAAAAACCCAACCGACCAACCAACCAAACAAACAAAAGCATAGCTCCTCTTACTGTAGAAGCCCCAATCCTGTACACTGATGACAAAGGTAAGAAGTGTGTCCTAAGCTTCAGGAACATAAATGTCTCTCTTATCTTTTCCCCCTAAACAGTGAATTGAACACAGTGGGTGTTTTGGTGTTGAGAAACTTCAGAATCTTCACACAGAGACTTCTCTGAGGCTGTAGCATGTGTTAGTCTAGGGTCCAGTTCAGAGTTTTACGGTGAGTTACCCAGTTAGATACCCCAAGTTATAGCTACATCTGTTCTCCTAGGATGTGCTCTATGGAAACAGACCCATCGACCCCAGGGTCTTGCTGCCTGTGAGTTCCAATGGAAGAGACTAAGGATACACTCCAACAGAAACCTTCTGAAAGTCAATGCTCTCTCTTCTCCACGACTTCTAATTCTATACTCTCCAAAGGAGAAGTTCAGAAAACGTATTTAATACGTAATACAAGTAGCTCGTATTAAATTTATCAAGGCCACGTACATTTCTCATATGATAGGATAATTTCAAAGGTGGAGTGAGTGAGATGAATTTATTTTTCTCTCCATGCACATGCAATCAGAATGACCAATAGATTGTTTCGAAGGATACCCTTCACGTCCTCCTTTCCATGACAAACACAAAACAACTCTCCAAGGATTTCCTTCCAGTTTTGCCATTTTAAATCGTGCCACATCTCTCTCTGGAGGAAATTTTTATGGTTGCATTTGTAAATGCTAGCAAAGCCTCTCCATTTTCCAAGGCTGACTGTATGCTCTGTTCTGCTGCTCATGGGTCCTGGTTCTGATAACTCCCTTGTTAGTCTATCTTCCATGGTCCAGTTGGATTGGAGCTGCCTTTGAAGAGAATTTTTAGTTTTCGAGGATACCAGGATTAAACAGTGAATGACATGTATGTTAAAATCTAACACCTCCACCAGGTTCCACGACATGGTTTTGGGCAGGTCAGAGATAGGAGAAGAAAAAGACTAGATTCAATGAAACTACTAGATGCAACCAATACTCTCAGTAGCCATAAGAATAATAAATTTTAAGCAGAATCAGGTCAATTCTGGGAAAGTTCTTTGAATCTGACACATTGTGGGAAGTTTTACAAAGAAACAATCATAGGGTCCCCATATGAATTTCGTATTTGGAGGCTTGAGTTGTGGACCATCTGAAAGCAGTCTTAAGCTATCTCTAATAACCCCTAACCCAATATTCTTAAAAATCAATATTGATACCATGAAAATCCCATGATGAGCAAAGTATTGAAAACAAAGTGGGGATCTCAACCTTGGTTTCGCACTTCTCCTTCCCTCTAAAACCCTCTCTGCCTAGAGAACTTCTCCTGACCACACCAATGATGCTGTTGGGGTGGGATATGGGCAAGGACTGGGGCGTGGCTTCTTGAGGCAGCCTCAATAACTTTCCTCTCGTGAAGATATACACAAGTAAGAATCATGGTATAGGACTGAGTGATTGTTGTAGACAACCCAACTGAGTATGTCACAGGAGTTTACAGACAGGGATGGCTGTCTAGTTACGTGGTATCCCTTTACAGACACCACTTTAATGTTCTAACTCAAGCCCCTCCCACTTTGATTTAGTTAAGTTAGCATTAAACAGACAGACAAACAACTCAGTATACTTCAAAGGCCTTGAACTTTCTTTAGAAGCAATAATTAAACTCTTAAACATTGCTTTTATGTTTTTCTTGTGGAGATTGAAGATGTATGTGGCATATTAGAAGCTTGCAGAAAATTGGCAATATTCAATCCACTTATTTTGTTTAATCCCATGCTGTCTTAGCTTTATTTTCTTTTTTCATAATTCATTTTTATACTTACTTATTTTATATATGAGTACACTGTCACTGTCTTCAGACACTGGAAGAGGACATCAGACCCACTACAGACCATTTTGAGCCATCATGTGGTTGCTAGGATTTGAACTGAGGACCTCTGAAAGAGCAGTCAGTGCTCTTAACCATTGAGCCATCTCTCCAGTCCCTGGCTTTATTTTCTAATTGAGTCATAGTCTTGCCCCAGGTCTCAGCTCAGCTGCACCCAAGCAATGTGTGCCTCCTGTGGCTCTTCTTTCCCTTGGTACCTAACATTGTGCCTTTCTGATCCCTTGAGATATCCTTCTCTGCCATTGGCTCTTGGTCAGATCTGGGCACAGGCCAACTTTGGAGTTTTTGCCTGTGATTTTATTTATGTGTTTTAAAAAACAATTTATATTTTATTTTATTTTCTGAGAGCTTCATACATGAGTACTGTAACACCACTCCCACCCTTCCCACCCTCCTCTAATGCCTCCTGTGCCTACCCACTCCTTAATTCATGATCTCTATATCTTTAATGATTATTGCCACATAAATATTCATCTACATGGATATACACATATACATCCAACTGTCTCCATTTACTACTGCCCATAATTATATATATTTTCATTATCACATGAGCTGTAGGATTTTATGAAATATAGAATGAGAACCCCAGAAGAAATACCGAGTAGTTTCACCTTGTGCTTTAAGACACTGTCCCTGGCTGGTGAGATGGCTCAGCGGGTAAGAGCACTGACTGCTCTTCCAAAGGTCCTGAGTTTGGATCCCAGCAAACACATGGTGGCTTACAACCACCTGTAATGAGCTCAGACACCCTCTTCTGGTGCATCTGAAGACAGCTACAGTGAATTACGCCAGAGGAGTGGGGTGGAGCGAGCAGGCCGGAGTGGCAGAGGTCCTGAGTTCAGTTCCCAGCAGCCACACACATGATAGCTCACAGCCATCTGTACAGCTACAGTGTACTCATACACATAAAATAAATCTTTAAAAAAAAAACAGTCTTTAAAAAAAAAAGACACTGTCCCTGTCAGCTTCTTCATCTCTCATATATATGTATCTTCTAACTATGCTTCTCTAGAAGGTAGAGATAAATCATCTAAGAGATATGATATAGTGCTGAAAGTGCTCATTATATGACCCAAAGGGGTAATCCAAGTGGAAGCCAGTGTGGCTGAGGACATGCTGGGGACTAGCACATGAAAGCCTTAGCATATCCAAGTCCAATGAAGAGAGACCACAGAGTGATGTGACCAAGAAAAGTTTAAAGAGTTACTGATAATAGCAGGGGATTGGAAAAATAAGGAATTGACTTAACAAGGGTAAATGAAGTCTAAAAAAAATACAGAAAGTAGAGGCTGGAGGGATGACTTAATTGTTGAGAACGTTTATTTTCAGAGAACCAAGGTTTGATTTCCAGCACCAATATGGCTGCCTATGCTGCCTGTAACTCTAGTTTCATGGTATCTGATGCCATCTGCTGGCCACTGTGGGCACTGCCTGCACCTAGCATACTTAACATACATGTAAGTGAAACATTCATACACATAACATAATCTTTAAAAACAAAACGAAACAAATGAACAAATAACAGCACAGGGAGCGAGGGGAAGGGAGGGAGGGAGGGAAGGAAGCAGGGAGAGTGAGAAAGGAAGGAAGAGAGGGAGATAGAGAGAGGGAGGGAGGAAGGGAGAGGGAATGAGCACTGAGTCTGAGGGCAAAGACCTACAATTCCAGCCTCTCTGTAGCCTGAGGCAGGAGGACCTTAAATTCTGGGCCTGACTGGGTTACAGAGAGAATTCAAGGTTAGCCTGGGTAATTTAGCAAGACCCTGTCCAAAAAATAAGTAAATAAAATTATGGAAAAAGAACTGAGAATACAGCCCAATAAAGTGGTAATGATTTGGGGGAGGAGGGGCAAAGTTCAATCCTCAGGACTGAAGGCAAGCAAGGAAGAGGGATACACATCTTCTACTCTCAGGGCAAGCAAGGAAGAGTCCTTGCCTGTGTGCATGCAAAGCTAAGATGCAGACCTGCCATGGTTTAAAATGCTGGAAGACGGAAAGGTTGTCTGCAGACATCTGGACAAAGCTGTTCCTTAGACGAATATTGCTATAGACAACCCAGATTAGAGGGTCTATAGAGTGTGTGTGTGTGTGTGTGTGTGTGTTGGAGTGGGGTGGCTGCTAGCAGCTTGGTATGTGCTGCTTGCACACAGCAACACTGGACAAGCTAGATTTGCTGTAGCACTTGGGTCTGGAATAATTCTCTCCCTCTCTCTCTTGTGTGTGCATGTGTGTGTGTGTGTGTGTGTGTGTGTGTGTGTGTGTGTGTGTGAGTGTGTGTGTGTGTGTGTGCATGCGTGTGCACTGCCAGTGCTGCTGCATGTGTTACACCACAGAGACTTGCTGTAGACACAAGAGAGCCAGAACAAAACTTCTTTCTTCCTGCAATATCTCTTCCTTATCCACTTCTGATAAACATTATTGTCAGCTAGTAAAGAGAAATGGTTAATGGGCCCCAGATCCATTCCACACAACTGGCAAATGGGTGAATTTTGAGTGGAAAGGCAGAAAGTTGATAACTGAATCTTACAAGGGAGAACAATGGCTCTGGAAGCAGAATCTCCAATAGGAATGTGACTGGGAGAAATGCCTGCCCGCTTTAAAAATAAAGTAAAATTCCTGTATTTTAATTAACTCACATATGACAACATTGTAGCTGGCCTGTGGAAGCCATTCAAACACTTGCTCCGTCTTGATCTGGCCATTAAAACAGTGTGTTAGGACAATCACTAGAGGTAGGAGGAGATGATGGGACTATTGTTTATAGGACTTGATCCTAGCTAAGTAGGAGAAAAATCTAATTCCAGGGAAGCGTAGGTGGAAACATAGTAGGCAGTTTCTGAGGGTGAGACCTTGTGTACAGTCAGCTGGTAGAAAGAGTTGGACTCTTGACATTCAGTTTGTTTTTCTACTTCTTTCGATTATAATAGGAATTTCCGACAGCATAAGAATCGTGGGTTTTGCACGTTGTTATTTGGACCAAAGATGTCATAGTTTCCATTTCTCCCATTGTTTGGGCATGACACATGGTCCTCTCTGGGTCTAAAGTGAGGCCTTGGCACCTTGAGTAGAGAGATCAGAATTGAACAGTGATGTCTTTGGTGAGTTTAGGATAAGAGGGGAGGCTTTGAGAAGAAGAATGGATTCCTACAGGAAACCTTTCATTGTAAGGGTTCTCATACATTTCATCACAGACTCCATAAACTTTTTATATAGAACATTCCACTGTTGACGATTGCTGCCACCACAGACCAAAAGCCAGCCATCACTGAAATGCCAGTGGGCTAATTAAGGAAAATTAATTTCACTTCTCTGAACTCTGGAAAATGAAGTAAGACTAATGTTTAAAATCTTGGTCTTCAAGTAAGGAGCATATTACTTAGGAAGTTGGTATTTCAGTCAAACAAAATATACGTCCCCTTTAAGAGCATAAAGATTCCACGGGAGCTCCATAGATGCAGTTCTGAGGGATCATATGGCAAGCATCACCCATTTTATGACAACACTGTACCCTTATGAGTGTCTGAAAATGACCCATGGGAATGTTAACTAGAACAATGAGGAGAGGTTTATGATGCTAAGCCCTCCGCTTCGAACATTTCATCTCTTTTTACAGCCATGCAAATTGTTACAGGTCCACTGACAACAGGAACAATTTACTATGCTTAAAACAAATCAGGAAGCATTTAACTGTCTAGATTAAAATGGAAAAGCATGTCAGAAGGCCTCAGAATCAAGGGAGTTCTTAAGCTGTCTTGAAAGTGTGTGTAGGACTTGTGAACACCCTGCACACCAGAAAATTCTCAGTATGTCCATTTGTGTTTCTTGTGGGGCTATGGATTAAAAGGGGTAGTGAACCTAGAAAATCCTACCTGTGCTTGCTAGGTGGCTCAGTGGTTAGAATGCTTACGGTAGGCTGGAAGGGTGGGTAGCTCAATGGTTAACAGCTCTGGCTGCTCTTCCAGAAGACTTTGGTTTAATTCCAAGTACCCACATTCCAAGTAACTCCAGTTGCCAGGGAGACCTTCTTCTAGCTTCTGAAGGTACCAGGCACTCAAGTGTTACAAGACTTACAAGCAGACAAAACACCCATCTACATAAAATGAATAAGTAAAAATGGTAAAAAGGTCTTGCCATGCAAGAGAGGATGTGAGTTCAGACTCCAAAGACTGGGGATCCCTGGTTCAAATTGGCTAGAGGGTTTGAGAGGGATCCAGGATGATTCCCCAACAAGAAAGGGCCTCTCCATGCATATCCATGCACATGCAGCCACATGGTTTATTCATGAATGGGCAAACACGCATACACATAAGCATGAACATCACAGCACACAGGCCAACCAAAAGGAGTCTTTAGGACAGATTTAGACCATGGGCTCTGCTATAACTGTTGGTTGGGTGACAGTTCTCATCCTCAGGGCCAGCCTCATACAGTTAAAGCCCAAAGTCCTCAGGGCTAGCCTCATACAGTTAAAGCCCAAAGGAAACTCTCCAAGGATCTTTCTGCTTTCAACACACACACACACACACACCTGTCCCCCACTCCTCTACACACACACACCTGCCACCACCCACCCTCCCCTCCACACACACACAGGAGCAGAGAGCTCACGGTGGTCCTAACTTTCCATTGACCATCCTATTTTATTAGCTGGTTCACTGAAAGGTATTTTAAGACTTTACAGGGCCTTTCTTCACTTTTGAACATAAAAAAGAAAAGAAGAAGAAAAGAAAAGAAAAGAAAAACCCAAGTATATAAAATAATGTGGAAGGAATTAGAACAGGAATGCAAGGGGGAAAGGAAAGAGAGAAAGAGAGAGAGAGAGAGAGGGGGAAAGAAAGAGAGAGAGAGAGTGTTTTAACATCACACCTTCTTTAGACAGTGAGAGTTGCCAGATATTATCATAAAACAGTTATATTAAACATTAAGACAGGGCTATGCTTGTACCTTTCACAGTAATCAAATCTTCAGGAAAAAATGTATCTTTTTTTTTTTAGTGCTGTAACATATAACTGAAAAGAATATTTGTGAAGAGAAATCCAGTGGGTAGTTCTGTTTTGTTTTTTTTTTTTTTTTTTTTTTTTTTTTTTTTTTTTTTTTTTTTTTTTTTAGAAGTGTGTATGTAGTGAGTGTGTGTGTGTGTTTGTGTGTATAGGATATGGGGTATGTGTGTATAAAACATGTGTATAGGTTGTGTATATGTGTAGGGTGTGCATATAGGATGTGTGTAGGGTGTGTCTGTGAGTATAGGATGTGTGTTGAGTATGTGTATAAGGTGTATGTAAGGCATGTGTATAGTGTATGTATATATATATATATAGGGTGTGTGTATAGGGTATATATGCATAGGGTGTGTGTATATAGGGTGTGTGTATGTGTAGGGTGTGTATAGTTTGTGTATAGGGTGTGTGTGTGTGTGTGTGTGTGTAGGATGTATGTGTGGAATTCATGCATGCCTGTGGTGGCCAGAGGTCACCCTCTAGTATGACCCCTTATGTGTAATCCACCCTGTCATCTGGGGCAGACTCTTGCTGGCCTGGGGCCCCTTGAGTCAGCTAGGCTGCCTAGGCAGCAAGTCCCAGGGATTATCCTGTCTTGCCTTCCCAGCACTAGGGTTCAAACACCATCTAATTCTGATTTTTGGGTGGGTGGGGCTTAGGCACGGCCTTCAGGACCTCCTGCTCCTGCAGTAAGCACTTTACTGAGTAAGCTGTGTTTCCAGTCAGCCCTTGGTTAGAACATTTTCATGTAGAAAAAAAAAAGTCAAAGTTGAGACTTAGCATTTCATAGTAGCTTTAAGGACGCATATGCAAAAACCCCACGCTTTCCCTATGCGTTCACGGCTAGAGGAAGTTCGAGAGAAGGGGCTGTGGAAATGTTTCCTACTTGAAGTTTAGTGCTCAGAGCCAAGATCACGCCAGTTCCAGCTGAGAGCAAGAGCGCTCTTGAAAGCAGACTGAAATCCACTGCGCCAGATACCTGAGCCGTTGTTAGGGCATTCAGTGGAAAATTTCATTTCCACATTATAAATAACTGTAGGATATTTTAAGGGATCCAAGACTGGGAACTTCCAAGAGCTGCTTACATTAGTTCTACTGAAATGTTTAATGGAGGGAGGATGCCCAGGAAGGCTATAAAGCTGAATTACCGGATATGATTAATTAAAATAAATAATCTCACCATTGATTAAATTGCCCTTAAAATCTCCAACCATTGAGGCCTGCATGTCTCATTATGCATCAAGTAAAAAGGGGGCGCGCGGGGGGGGGGGTAACTGAACAGCAATGGCAGAAAAGCAAAGGTCCTCAAAGTAGGATTTCTCATATTCAAACGACCTTAGAATTTCTTGTTGGAAAAAGCCCCACTATGGGAGCCCCTATTTGAAAAATGGGCCACTTCTCAGTTCTGTCAGTTTGTGATAGTTCCTTGTTCTGTGGGTTTCCTGGGAGGAGGACGAAATACCCTCTCCCAGGGGCTTTCTACCTCTTTGACTACAGACACTATCCATTTCTGGTGACTCTCCCCTCTTATACAGTTCCCAGACACTTAAAACGAGCAGCAATGAAACCAAGCCGTCTCTGTTGGCTGTACCACTAAAGAAAGCTGTCCCACTAAGGGCAGGAGGGGTATGCATGTAATTGTGTCATGACGTCAGGGTATGAATTTGTGAGGACACAAGTTAGTGTAGGTGCAGTTTCTCTGGCAGATATGTTAGGAAGCCAGGCTTCCTTTTCTAGGTTGGCGGCTATGGCTGGGGAGATTAGTGCGCAGGCGGTGAGGCAGTATTCAGGCTTAGAGCTCTCCCCTGTGATCAAAAAGATAATTTAAAGTAGCACTCTTAGGAGACAGCTCAGTAACTCGCTGCACCTGTAGTGTATATTGAGACAAGTGGCTTCAGTGGTCCCGGGACCTGACCAGAGCATTAGGGACACAGAGGCCACCAGCTAGAGGAAGTCGGAGTGGGGGGTGTTGGCGCCACAGCTAATGGCACACAATTGCTTTTCAGTGACATAGAGGAGCAGGCAGTGGAAGAAGAGGGAGACTGAGTGGCTGGGGAGGTGGCTCACATCTGAGAGGAGGACTGGTGGAAGAATCTGGAAAGAGAGCAAGCAAGAGACAAGGAAAGATCAACAGGAGGGTGGGGGCATAGTTGTAAGTGGAGCAAGCAGAAAGTAGTGGCAGAAACAGTGACTCAAAGGGCATAGGGGCGCTCCCCAGTATGATCCCTACACCCCATGAGAGGGCATGCAGTCACACCCATCCCTGTCCACTCCTCTCAGGCACAGGAACACAGGTCCTGGGTCATCTGAGAACGGAGATCCACTTTTTGCATTCCCTAGTCTACAGTCGCACAGAGGCGCAAATAACCTCTTCAGCGCTCCAGGTTCCTTTGCTGGGCCCTGGGGGCGCGCAGGGTGGATGCTCAGAGAGTAGCAACTGCAAAAAAGCGATAGGGAAGCTGTGACAGGTCTCTTGCAGAACTTGGCAAGGCAAGGCGTTTGCACCCCAGCAATAAAAGCACCAAATTAATGGATCCGTGAAGAG
Source organism: Mastomys coucha (assembly GCF_008632895.1). NCBI lineage: Eukaryota > Metazoa > Chordata > Mammalia > Rodentia > Muridae > Mastomys > Mastomys coucha. The sequence goes on along the minus strand of NW_022196909.1, from coordinate 59,344,918 downwards.
ATTTAAATAAGACGGATGCTGAGAAATGTTATCCAGCTAGCCCTCTAAGGGTTCGACTCCAATTTTTCATTAATTTCACCAAATCACAGTTGTGTCAACTACCTTGTTAAGAATCATCGGGACTTTGGTAAATGATTCTATTTGGAAGCTTTGGAAGTTTTTAAAATACTCGGTTAAGCAAGACATATAACAGAACATCAAGCGAGAGGTGAGCCAGCCAATATTGCTTCTGCCTGGTTCTCGGGGTGTATCAGCCTCCGGCGGATTTCCCGGCTTCTGTGGGCGCCGGCTTGTTTGATTTGTTTTGAAGGCTCAGAATTTGAGGCTGGTCGGAGTCACTCACGTGCTTCTGACTCCGTCAGCATAATGATCGCCTTAGCTTGAGTCGTGTCTATATAAACCACAAAAACCTAATCATTAGAAATCCCAGCCTCCAAAAACCACATTTTAGGTAAAAACTGCTGCTCCCCCCCCCCCACTCCTTCATCTCTCAACCACAGCCTTTTGGGGATTCCAAAATTGCCTCCCCCCAAAACGTCGGGAAACAAAAACATAAATAAATAATTACTGAACCATTTTTTACTTTTTATTTTTATCCTCCCAAAGTGGGGAGAGGCCAGGAAGACAGTTAAAGACACTAGACTTAGTCTGAGACGAAGGCTGGACTTAATAAAAGATTGGAAAATTAATGGATAACCGCTGTGTATTTCCCCTCTCTCAGCAAGCGTTTTTTGCAACTTACAACTTATTTTAATTACCAAGCTGTCATTTTTCAGTTATTTTTTTTAAAAAGCAACCCATCCTTATTCTCCAGTAATGACAAGAAGGAATATATAAGAAAAGTGTCCAGACATCCGTTAGAGTTTCTAAGACGATTTTGACAAGCCTTCCTGTCATCCTTTTTTGGTGTCACCTAAGGGGGAAAAAACCCACCCCAGAAGCCTGTAAAAACCTGCCCCCCGCCCCAACCAATGTGGGGTGGGGTTGGGGGGGCAGGGTGAAGAGCGCTCAGAAGTCAACGCGGAGACTTGAGAATTTTCCTTCCTCCTCTCCTGAAGTTACAAAGAAAATTTAACGACAACAGGAGCAGCCTGCGGCTCTCCGGCTTCTCAGCCTCAGCGTAGTCAGACCGAGAAGAGGATCCTGGTCCTGGGGGTGAAGGGGAAGCCGAGGACGCAGGCGGCGATGTCCTAGGCGGGACCGCCTCCCTCCAGCTTCGGGCGCCCAGCGCAGCGGCGCTTCTAGCGGCCGGCGGGCGGCGGCAGCGGCTGCGATCCGCAGGCTCCAGATCTGTCGCCCCGAAAGCCGCTCTCCCCCAACCCCCACTTACCTCCCGGCACCTTGAAACGCTAGGGGGGCCAGGGGCGCTTTGCAAAGAGCAGGAGGGACGAGGCTGCGAGGTAGACGGCGGCGAGCGAGAGACCGAGAGAGCGAGAGAAGAAGCGGGGGAAGGACTCGGCGGCCGGAGGACTCGGAGCGCGCAGCCGCCTTGGAGGAGGAGGAGGAGGAGGAGGAGAAGGCGGCGCAGGCAGGCGACGGCGCCGCGAGCTGGGCAGCCGCGCTCGGCTCGGCGGTGGCGGACAGCGAGGGGCCACACGCACCGCCGAGATGGACTGCTGAACCTGCGGGGCTCCATTACCGAACTGGAACCGGGAGCGGGGCGCCAGCGCACCGGGGACACGGTGCCCCAAAGGGCCCCTTGCTGCAAGCTGCTAACTTCAAGTCCCCTTGCCTCGGCTGGGACAAACACGCCCCCGCGTCCCGCTCGTAGCAGCCGCCGCCGGGGGCTCCCAAGCCTCCGGGTGGAGATCCGCGCCTCTCGGGTGTCCCCACCCGCCACCCCGACTCTGCCCGGTCGCCAGCCGCCGGCCCCCAGCAGACTCCGCCCGGCACTCGGCTTCCTCGAACTTGATTTCTCACCTCCTCTGTCCCGTCACCTCCATCCTCTTTCCCCCCCATCTCGCCTCCACCCCCTCGATTTCCTCCTCCTCGCCCCCCATTTCCACCCTCCTCCCCCTCCCCCGGCCACTTCGCTAACTTGTGGCTGTTGTGATGCGTATTCCCGTAGATCCGAGCACCAGCCGGCGCTTCAGCCCCCCCTCCAGCAGCCTGCAGCCCGGCAAGATGAGCGACGTGAGCCCGGTGGTGGCTGCGCAGCAGCAGCAGCAGCAGCAACAGCAGCAGCAGCAACAGCAGCAGCAGCAGCAACAGCAGCAGCAACAGCAGCAGCAGCAGCAGGAGGCAGCCGCAGCAGCGGCAGCGGCGGCGGCGGCAGCGGCGGCGGCGGCGGCGGCAGTGCCCCGGTTGAGGCCGCCGCACGACAACCGCACCATGGTGGAGATCATCGCGGACCACCCGGCCGAACTGGTCCGCACCGACAGCCCCAACTTCCTGTGCTCCGTGCTGCCCTCGCACTGGCGGTGCAACAAGACCCTGCCCGTGGCCTTCAAGGTAAGAGACTGGTCACCCCGAGCCCCTGGCCGGGCCCCGTGGAACCTTCCCGCCGTGGTCTCAGTACCCATGGGTGCCCTCCAAGACTCCACCCTTGGTGGCTCCACTCAGGGGACCGAGGGGATCTACGTACCCCGCAGCGGTCACCGCGAACAGATCCCCCTTTTCACCTGTGCGCCCACTACCATCTCAGCCTAGGTTCCCTTGCTTCTCCATCCTTCAGTCTCCCAGGCACGGTTCATGCCTCTTCCCCTGTTGGGGCTCCGGAGCCCCAGACGCACAGAAGTGCCCACTGTGAGCTGCAAGCTTCCTCCCGCCCACTTCTCCTGGGGTCTCCGCGCTCCTCCCGGGCATCCCGGCCTCTCCTCTCCTGGATTCCGTGCGCTTCTTCCCGCCTTCCCCTCCCAGCTGCAGGCCGCTGCCCCAGCTAAGCGACTTTCCCCCGGACTGATTGCCCTTTGGCAGTCCCGGCTACTCCCGGGCTTGGCCCGGTTGCCCGCAGGGTGCCGGCACCGGAGGGCGCTTGCGCCTGGGGCGAGATGAGGTGCCAAGGCGCATAGGGTGAGGGTGCTCAGTAAACTTGGGGATGGATGCGGGAGAGCGGGGACAGACAGGGACATTCGCGCCCTCCTCGGCCGGCACCGGTTCCCGTTACTTGAAGGAAGGCGGGGCCGCCAGGGTCTCGGCTTCTCTCAGGGCCAGGCAGCTGCGGGGAGCTGCGGGGGTTCGGGGCGCTGGATCCCCGAGTGCGGGGGCAATGAGCGTCGGGGAAGGGGAGCAAGGCTTAGGCTGCCTCCTCCCGCCTCACTTTTCCTTGGAGGAAAAGGGACTCCTGAGGAGCAACTTCGGTTGGTCAGGATGAAACAGAGGTGAAAACTTTATTTGTCTTGAAAGAGCCAGAACCCCCAGATGTCCCTTCTGCTTAGGGAGATCGATGGGTGTCTCCCGCCGGAGGCCTGGACTCCAAGGTGCGCCCGCAGCGTCCTCCTCCCAGTCCGTTAGCTTGCCAGCACCAAGAGCGGTAGGAGTCACGAGCAGCTGCCTGCAGGTTGAAAGTGTGCGGGTCCCCAGGCTCTGGCCGTATCTACGATGCAGTCTGGGGTTCCGGAGTCAGGAGAGACAGTGGTGGTGCGGAGCACCCCTCCCATCCCCCACCCCCAGAAGAGACTGTTCTGGATGGGTGGGTGGCTGTCCAGTCTCGCTAGTCCAGACTCTAGGGATGGCGTTGGGGGAGCCAGCAAGAGACGTGCGTCCATGGGTGCATCCAGTTTTAGTGGGTGAGCCTGGAACCCAGATCTCTATAGAGCAGGTTAAGAATTGCCTTGAAAGAAAGGGAGAGAGAGGAAAGGGAAAAAAAGGCGGAATTGTGCCAGTCCCTTCATCTCCGACTCCGGTGCCAAACTCCCACGGGCCCCTTGCATTTCCCAGTGGTTGATCACCCGGTACCCCACGCAGCAATTCAGATTCCATGTGTGGGTGGAGCGGCAAGAGAGGCCCAGGTCAATTAGGGCAGTTATCTCTTTAGGTCTCCTATCTGAACAGAAATCTGAATGGACCGCTTTGGAAGGGGTGTAGTGGTCGGTTTCCTTTTGTAGTTGGATCAAGCTGTGGTCCTAAAAGAGCACATGTCGCGTTTCTCCTTTTTGAGAGCCTTCATTTGGGCGATTAATGTTTTCTTCCTTGTGATGTGAAAAGCTCAGATATAGGGGAAATTGTAGAAAATTATATTCCCATTAAGAAGTATCTTTTACAATGCTTATCAGCCAAGGGCCCAGAATTTTCTAAGTACCCTCTGAGGGTAGATATTATTTTAACAATAAAAACAAAACTTTACCCAAACCTGGATGAAAATAAGGGAAAATACAAGTAAGCAGATATTTTGTATAATGCAAGGGCACACGTTAAGGTGTACAAAGCTAACTTTGTTAATTCAGTGTCTAGTGTTCTGTGCACCTTTGTGGTGCTGAACGTGCTCAGGGTATAGCTGTCGTGAACTGGTCGTCTTATATGGCGCACTGATTTTTGAGTACAAGTATTCTTCAGGGAAATGATTAGGATATAAAGATGGAGTGTGACTCAGTCTGAACTGGTTTTGGATTTGGAACCCGGATTTTCTAACTAGTTTCTAAAACTGTTTTGAAAGTGAATTTCTTTCTTTGTTGTTATGCCTTCTAATCAAAGTGCATTGTTTTCTTAAACAGTAAACAGACCATTGATAACATAGGGCTTATTACAATATTTAAATTTGTGATAAATTGAGTTAAAAGATTATTGAGACTCACCCTAAAAGTTTCATCTCTCTGCTTAAAAAATATGGATATCTGGAGGTTCAGATTTTTTTTGACAGTAACTTTTATAATTTTCATTTCAACGACATAACAACAGCCTTTCAAAATAACTTGCTTTGGGGATAAACACATGAGCATAGCAGGCTTCTTATCCTCTCAACGTAATCAAACACATCCGCACTGAGGGAATGCTATGGAGAAGTCCCCCTTTCAAACGTGGTGACAGCAATTTGGCTATCATATCCAGAGCTATGTACAAAATAAGTTATGGTATTGTCAGGTGGAAAGCAGAGAGCTAAATGCTCTTAAACACCCCCCTACACACACACACAAATGACTGAGAGAGAAAATGTCGTTGAGAAATCTAGTGTTCAAATCAACACAATATTTATTGAGCCTATATATTAGGTTTGTGACACAAAGTTTACTGCAGTCAACAAGAAATGAATTCAGTAGTCTGTTCTGCTATATGATAACTTAAAATAGTGCTTCACCATGATATTGACAATGGGTTATATTAAAAAGTACAGAATCTATTGGTATTCGTATCGTTCATGTCATATAATTTGGGGATTTTAAAAGAGTCCCTATTTCATTTGTATTTAAGATGCCAAAACTACAGAACAGCTAGTGGTCTTCATGCCAAGTTATTTATTACCATTGCACTCTTACCAAAGCTCGGTAGTTTTGAAACAGCCAGTCCTTCCAGGTGTCAAGGAAATGGAAATAAATATTTTTAACATTTCTTTCAGGTGTATCTCACTAAAACCTTAAAATAGTTTAGGCCTACTATTAGAGGATACTAGGCTCTTTCTGTCACAGATGATTTTAGTGCCAGGACAGAGCAGTTTGCAAATTCAGCTCAATAGTTGATGCTTGGTCTGGTAGACTGAGTGTGTAGAACGCATCAACCCTGCATCTAGAGTGCCCTCTGAGTTAGGGGCCTGTCAGCATCCTCACTGCGAAGCTGAGTGTTCAAGGTTCATAACTAAGTTGCCTTAAATAGCTTCAAGATGAAATGCTACGTTGACATCCAGATGTATATCTTATGAGTCAAAGTAGTATAGGCCCATCTCACTGTTTTAAGTCAGAGAACATGAGATCATATATATTCACCAATATCACATTCTTCCTAGTAATGTTAAAGAGAAACAGCATATTTAGATACATGATAGAATACTCATAGTTAATTTTATATTTTAAATATCATCTTTTAGTACTGATGAGGTTTTCAAATGATGTGATTACTATTTGAGAATGACTTGTTGGCAATTACTGGCTATTTTTCTTTCTTTAAAAGCAAGTTTGCAACGTATACATAACTGAGTGTTAGTGGTTTGTATCTTTCTTAAGTGTTTAATGATCAGACTTTGTATCTTTAAAACAATCTAATTATAGCTTAAGAAGGGAAGACATTATTAAGCTTGTCAAATCTTTATTAAGCCTAATGCAAACTGTTTTTGAAAAATTATGTCAATCATAGTACATCAGGTTGTATGAAGACAGGGCACTTTTTTGGTAAAACTCATTTAAAGGAAAATATTGTGAGGCTGTATACACACACACACACACACACACACACACCTTATTAGTAAGTTAGAATACATTTTAGATAGAACATATTTATTTTTTGAACTTTGGAGCATTTCCGTTTGAGGAGGTAGGTAGCTCTGCTTCTTTGTATTTTCTCCTTTAACATCACTGCTGTGTATTTTTGGAGTTCTGGGTTAGCCACTGTTAGATAATCTAAGCCACTATGATTCATGGCCTACAGATTGCTGACTTAAACTGAAAAACCTTTTGTCAAATTTTTTGTTTGACATATATTAAAAATTTTTTGAGATGATACATTGTACCTGTTTTTCTTTTAGAATTCAATTGGCTTTTTCCCTCTCTGAGTTTAGGAAGTTTTCCTGGATGAAATTCTAAAACCACACTATAGTATTTGTTGAAAATTTTTATAGTTTACTTTAAAAGGATAGTCTTGTTTTGTCTTTGCTTCTTGCAATTACTGAGTTGCCTCTCTCTTTATTACAAAGAAAGATACACTCAGATTCTATCTTGCAAATAATTATATTTCATTTTACTGCATGTGCATTATGCCAACATAAAGTTGATCTGTCGGAGTAATTGATTAGCTTAGACTGAACTGCTGTCCATGGAAATGTCATGGGCAATTTTCAACTTCCAGTATGGTAAGACCACAGGAACAGGGGGCTAAGTTAAGTTTGTTATCGCTCCTTGTTCAGAGTGAGGCCCAGATTCAGTCAGAATGGGACTCAGACAAAATCTCATCATCACTAGAGTTAAATATTCTTTAACTTCATTTTGTACAAACTGCACATTGTGTGGTTTAAACGCTGATTACAGTGGGGTGAGCTAAATAAAGCAAATTCTTTCTCAATTCTGAGATGGCAGAACAGAAAGTGACTTCTCTCTTCTCTTGCTTTTCTTGACTTTGTAATTGTTATATTTTAAGAACACCTAGAAATGTAATTATTTTGAGTTCATCGTAAATTATTCTTTGCAGAACAGTACTTCATGTTCGGTAACATGGGAAAAAAAATCAGTTCATGTCTCGGCCTAACTAGTTAAAGAATGATTTCTTTCTCTCTGTCTTTCTCTCTCTCTCTTTTTCTTTCTTTCTTTCTTCCTTTTTTCTCTCTTGTTCTTTTTGCTCTTTAGAATGTTTTTCCATTGCTTGGGTTTGGTACAAATGAAATGTGTAAAAATTTTCTCATTCTTTGGTTTTCTTTTAGATAAACATGGTTGGGAATATTCAAAGGAAACTTTTAAGCTTCAGACATCTATTTAAAAAGTCTCAAACATGTAATTATACTTCTGACTGATATAAAGTTAAATACAGTACTCCCCCTCCCAAGACATACACCACTCCTCCTCAGAAACAACATTGGTCAGTCTGGTCTGATACAATGAACAGCAGAGAATACAATATATTTTAGTCATTGCACTAGAGTTCAGCCTTATCAGAAAGATTGCCACTGTGTGTGTTGGCCTGTTCTCCAGGCCCAGTTCTAAGCTTCATAGACTGTGCACACAATTGTCTGTTTTGCTAAATATGATATACAAAGCAAACCCATATTTAATATGATTATTATTACCCTGCTTTAATAAAGTGGATCTACATATTCACTCTCAGGATTCTTTTCTCTCACATTTCCCTTATTGAATCAACTTTTGTTTTCTTTTAATTAAGAAAAGTCCATTATGTTAAAAAATACATAGTAAAATAATAATGTCCCAAGCTCTTGAAAACATTCAAGCTGAGGCAGATTTCTTTATAATTTTTTTTTTCTGAAATTGCCCAACTGGAGTGAAATCCACAAGGAGCAATCCTTTACCTTTCGACAATACTGCAGAACATAGGAGGCCTCGAAACATCACATACTCAGTGACTCTCTGAGAGGATGCTTACCACCAAAAGCTGTGTTTACCAGCAGACTCGGAAACATCGTTCTCCTTATCTTACCAAAGCCAAGATCACTATAGTGACACTATGTGCTTATGTGGCATTTTCCACACTTTACAGCTTAAAAGTTATTTCCAATGTATATTGGGAAACTCTGGTTCTTAGAGATGAAATGACTGATATAAGGGCCATGGAGGATATATAGGAAAAGTAGGGGGAAATGGAGCCTTGTGCTTTTTAGTACATATAGTCTCTTCTAAGATAGTATTACTTTCTTTCACCTTTATTAATATTTGTTTTTCAATAGAAAGCTAGGCAGCAGGGGTTAAAATGCAATCTGCTGAAAATAGAAGATGTCTTCATATTCAGATAAATACTGGCAGAGATAGTCAATCATTTCTGTATTTTCAAACGTGCATATATTTTTGGCATCAGAGAAATGCCCCATCTTCAGGAGCCTAGCACTTGTCTTAGTACCCCCTCTGCCCTACCTGAGTTGCTAGACAGAGGTGACAGAGAGGAAGTCTTGTTCTTAAGGGATTTGCTTTTGACCCAGGAGACTTCTCAAGTTGAGACTAGCTGTGTTCTCCAGGTAATAGTGGCCGGCAGGCAGCGAGGGCACTGCCGTCTGAGGGAGCTGACTCATCCTGTAACTGGCTCCCCAGCAGTGTAGCTGTAGCCCACAAAGCTGCTGGCTGCTGAGAACAGTGCTTTTTATGGAACTCTTCCATTTGCTTGTTTCATAGACACACACACGCACATACACATACACATACACATACACATGCATACATACACAGAGACACACACAGACACATATACATACACATGTATACACAGACATACAGATATACACAGACATGCACATACACAGACACATATAGAGACACACATACACATGTACACACAGAGATACATACATACACATGCACACAGAGATACGTACATACACATGAACAAGCACAGGCATGCACATACATGAACACATACAGGGACATACACAAAGATCCACAGACACACACAGAGACACACAGACATATACGTGCACACACATACACATATACATGCACACACAGAGGCATACTTACATACACATGTGCATACACAGACATAGACAGACACATACATACATATGCACATACACAGACATACACATATACATGCACATACACAGACACACACACATACATAGATACATACACATGTACACACACAGAAAGACACTGGGAATGTGAGCCCTACACATTCACATACACAGACATACACATATACATGCACACACACACAGACACACACTCACATATTCCTGTCTCACATAAAAATGTGTATGTGTGTGTGTGCATGTGTGTTTGCACATTTCTGTGTGATGTCATAGAGTTCTATGGCATGCATGTGGTGATCAGAAAACAACCTCAGACATTGGTCCTTGTGATCTCCACTGTCCCAGGCAGTCTCTTTGCTGCTTGTTGCTATGTAGCAGGCTAAATGACTCACAAGCCACCTACCCAATCTCCAAGTAAGGGCGCTGGTATTACAAAGGTCAGACCTACATCTTCTTATGTCTGCCCTTTACATGGGCTCTGAGGATTTGAATCAACCCCCATGCTTAATAAAAAACACTTTACTCACTGAGCCATCTTTATATCTCCTATTTAAAAAAAAAAAAGCTCACCAAACACTTCCGAATATGCAAGGCAGTGTGTGAGTTTAGGTTTGTAAAAAAACTAGATGAAGTGAAGGCCATTCCTAATTTACTAAAAAGAGTTATTAATCATCAATGTATACATAGTAAAAATGAGAGTGACTAGATAGCATGGGACACTGGGAATGTGAGCCCTACACTAATACAAAAGAGCTTCTTGATTGTAAACTGAACAAGGTGTGAGGTTGGAGAAACTGAGAAAGGGTCTAAGAGTCAAGTAAGAGGAACAGAAAAGCTTGACGAGGTTTTATTTTGTGTCACTGTTTTCCAGGCTGTCAGAGAGGATGTAATGGGGGACAGGACCTGGAATAGGGGTTACAGAGAGGGAAAATTCAGTCTTGTTCATCAATGTACAAGAAAGACAGTTTAAGGAGGACACATAGCAAGTGCGTTCAGGAACATCTAGATTTGTTCTATGGAGCTTTTGACAAATAAGAGCTCAGAAGCAGAAATGGGGAAAGACCAAGTCGGGTATTTGCTAGAAAGACAGGTGTACAGGGTGCCTGGTCAGACTGACTGCTCTAGCTGAGCTCTTGCCAAGGTCCTGGGAGAACTCTGGGCACTGGGTGAAAAAACAGGAATAGGCTGGGCAGAGGATCCTGGGAATTACTGGAGAGGAAGGGACTGCCACTGAGAAGCAGGGTCTTTTGGTGGATGGAGAGCAGGGAACAAGGAAGGCCACCCGTGGTCAGCATTCCATCACTAAGGTTACATGTTAACCCGATGTGCACAGCAAAGCTGGGATGAAGTGATTCTGAGTGTGTGTTAGCCTCAGCGACAGACGATCCTGTATCTTGTCTGAAAAGCTTCAGATGAACTGTTGAAGACTCTGGGGACAAATGTGTCATTCTAACACAGTAGATGACCATAAAATGGGTTTGTGGGTACTAATGTGTGTGCTGATTTTTGTGCAGGTGCTCATGTACGTGTGTGCATTTGGAGGTCAGAGGTCAATACCAGGTGTCAGTTTTTGGAGCTGTCTTTTTTGGGGGGGGGATCTTTCTTAGGACTTTTTGATTAGGATTAAGATGGCTGGCTGACCTACCCTAATCTCCCCTTTTCTGTTTCCCCACCGCTGGGATTACAAGCATATACCATCACACCTGGCTTTTCACAAGGTATCTAGTGATCAAACTCTGGTCTACACACTTGTCAGACAGGCACTTTACCCTCTGAGCTCTCTCCCCAGCCTGGGATATAATTCTTGAATGTAGAACTCAGTTGCCATGATCATTTTCATCCCTGGATAGATCTCTATTCTGTACCCAGACTTTATTCTCTTGACAGCTTTGCCTACCCTACTGGGTCCCACACAGAGAAGTATGCAGTATACATTCACAGTGCCATTAAAAGGCAATCATTTAGTACTCCAACTGATCTATATCCAGTATTTCAGTCAGGATTCACCTGAGTCCTTTTCCATAGAACCAATCATGTTTCCCTCCCTCCCTCTCTCCCTCTCCCTCCCTCCCTCCCCCCCTCTCTCCCTGTGTGCTTGAGCGTGCACATCATCAGAGTACATATGGAAGTCATGGAGGCCAGAGGTCATCATTGACATATATCTTCCTCAATTGCTCTCCACCCCATTTAAAAATTACATTTATGTGTGTGTGTATGCATACTCAAGTCCATGTGAAAGTCTGAAGAAAAGTCCGAAGACAATTTGCCAACACTGTTTCTCTTTTATCATGTAGGTCCCAGGAACGGACCACAAGTCATCAGACTTGGTGGAAAGTGCTTAATCCAAGGAGCTATCCATCCCTTCTGCCCTCCACCTTAGGTTCCACATGGCCAATAGCTTGCAGATTCGGCTAAGGCGGTGGCTGGCAAGCCTCACCCCTCCACCCAGTTTCCATCCCCCCCCCCCCGAGATTGTGTGTTTTCCACCTTCTAGCAGTGCAGTAGCATACAAGCTGCCTTCTCCCAACTTTTCATGTGGGTGCTGAGGAACTGAACTTGGGTCCTCATGCTTCCATAGTAAGCATGCAACCCCCAAATCCCTTTCTGCTTTTAGCTCAAGATCTAACTTGAGACCACACCCCAGGGCTCTTGTGGCTGTAGACAGGAGATGCCCTAATATGTATGGTGCAATCTGCAGATGGGGCATCAGCCTTCTTTCTGAAGTATAATTCCTGCAGACAGACTAACATGGGGATTTAATAAAAGCGTACATATATTCTATGAAGAGCTGAACAATAAATAAAGGCAAATTTAGCTTGCTTTCGAAGTGGGTGGACCCCGAATTGCCAGTACATTTGAAGTGGTATCACAAGCCAACTACAGATGCTTCCCTTCTGGTCTGCCACCGCTGGACCACAGCACTAGGGCCTGATAAGACACCATTTATAGTGACGAGCATATGTTCTCTGTCCTTAAGTGTTTCTGATGTGCCACTGTTGCTTCTGTATTTCCTGTTTTATGTAGGTTGTAGCCCTCGGAGAGGTACCAGATGGGACTGTGGTTACCGTCATGGCCGGCAACGACGAGAACTACTCCGCCGAGCTCCGAAATGCCTCTGCTGTTATGAAAAACCAAGTAGCCAGGTTCAACGATCTGAGATTTGTGGGCCGGAGCGGACGAGGTAGGTCTCTGACTTTTAATACTGATCCTGGGGTAAGCGCGTTAGGCTCTCTGATGAAAGTGGACTTGTCTATATGTAAAAGAAATAGCATCTTCTTCTTCTTTTTCATTTTTTTTTTTAAGCTGAAACAACCACCGTAGGTTTGCTTAAATAAATCCAGATGCCCCTGAGTGTTCTACCGAGGAGTTAGGCCTTTTTCATTTGTTTTATTATATAGAAGATTCAAACGGTGTTTTCAGAAGAACTCGCTCCTAATTTCATGGGGGGTTAGCAAGTACAGTAGAGAAAAGAATGTTGGGAGGATCAGGTTCTGAATTATGAGGAGTCATGTGACTCGAGTGGCCTGAGAGGCAACGGGGAATGGAAAGTGATTGCCTGGGAGACATTTCCTGCCAGCAGCCTCAGCTTACTCCGAGTTGACCCAGGGACAGTTGGAGCTCTCATTGTCCACAGTGATGTCACCTGTGGATGATTTCAATTATTCTTGTAATAAGAATTGATTAAAATCTGTATTTAAGCTTTTTATTTATTTTTGACAAGGTCTTACTATGCAGTCTTACATAGTAAGCCCAGGCTAGCCAGGGCTACTTACTATGTAGACCAGGCTGGCTTCAGACTACTTGGAAGAAAGACTATAAAATCACCTAGACAGCTTATGGGGATCTCAATGGTTTCACAGTATTTAGGGTCTTCAATCATCTGAATCCACACTAAGATATTAGGAACATTTAGCAGAATAGAAAATCAGGAAATATTCCTTGAAAGGATTTTTCACCACAGTTTCAGAAATGGAATTATTAGTAATTTTTGCTGGAGTCTCTAAGGAGATCAATACTTTTAAAACATTTTTTATTGGCTATTTTCTTTGTTTACATTTCAAATGTTATCCCCTTTCCAGGTCTTCCCTCCAGAAACCCCTATTCCATGCCTCCTTCCCCTGCTTCTATGGTGGTACTCCCTCAGCTACCCACCTGCCTACCCAATACTTTGTTTTTTGTTTACTTATCCCCAGAGAGACTTCTATTGGTTACTCATCTATCAGAATTATTATGCTCATTCAATTCATTGGCTCTAATATTACCTTTTAAAGTATTACACTAAGAATAGAATAAAAAACAGTGGGACCACCTTAGGACTGAGGTGAAGCGAAACCATGGAGTTTGTGCATCCACTGCAGGCCAGGTTTGAATCAGGAAATGAGAAACACCACTCTACACTGTGTCTAATAATTACTCTCTAGTTTGGATCATATGTCAAATTATTACCATTGTAAAAACTTGATAAGGGAAATTTAAGCAAGGCTGTTTCCGATGTGGAGTTCTAGTTACTTTCTAGGAATGGGGCCAAGTAGTACAACTTAAGACAAAAAGGTTGCATGCTAATGAGATGCTGTCGCTGAAAGGTGGTTTCAACCAAAATGAGGTTCAGAGCCTCTGACAGCCCCTAACTAGAGGGGCTCCTCTGCTCCTCTGCGCTCCTTCATTAGAAGAGTGAGAACACACAGCTTCTATCTCCTGACTAGGTTTGGAGGGTGCTGGTGCGTGCAGTGCAGATATTCACTCATCCTTTCTTCTACTCCTTTTGCTTTTGTTTGTTTCTTAGTGACTGTTGCAGTAACTTAGTTACTGTTGCACTATACAATTAAGAGTTTCTCCTTTTTCTTTCTGGAAAAAAAAAAAAGAAAAGTAAACATAATGAGGCACCTGTATGCTCTAAATGTCAACAGGATGATGCAGCTGTATGCCCTAAATTGCACCTTTCTTCTTCTGTTACTGTAACCAGAGTAGTGAATTTTAGTATTTAAAGAATGGGGTGCTACTCTTAATTCTATTTTACAGATCCAAACTTGTGTTTTCATTTATTGTATTTTGTGTTATATAGATACTAAATCACATGTTATATAGATACTCAATCACCTCCCCCCCCCCACATACACTTTTTTTCCTGATCAATTTGACTAGAAACTATGGCAGAGTGATAGTGTACTTTGTAAACCCTCAACATATTTATTTAAGAAACTTCAAAAGGAAACAAAGGGTGTGCGCTGTTTTACTATATTGGCTTTCTGAGTTTTGGCTGGTTTCCCAAATAGCAATTTTTATATTAAAAAAAAAAAGACAGACTTAACTGCTTGCAGACTTTTCACGCATGGAAGATGAAGGGAGCCTCTTTTGATGAAGTGTAATTATGTCCAAACAGAGCTGACCCCCTCCCCCTATATTTCTTATGATCTTAACTGAAGAAAGTAGGATTTTTCCTTTGAAGCAGCCGGGACGTGGTAGAGGATCTGGAGTGCTCCAGTCTGCTGCCAGAGGCAGGATGGAGAAATTGGTCCAGACTTGTCTTCGAGACTTGGGGGAGGGGGGGGGGGGGGGGGGGGGGGGAGGAGTGGGTGGAGAGAGAACGAGAGAGAGAAATTGATTTATCACTAATAATAGATTTTTATATTACTGTATTCCTTTGAATAAGAGGAAGCAATAAGATTGAGCTAAAATGGAGAGAGCAAACACAGAGTGCATCAATGAGAGGCGGCTCTCCATGAGTCAGGTTTTCAGGGGCAGGAAACCCTCTAGCGTGACCTGCCTTTTACAAGACCATCTCCAGCTTCCTCTTTGGTTTCTGTCCGTCTTCATCTCTGTTGCTAAGTCTTCTCCCCGTTCTTTGTCCACTGGACTTTCTCTCCCAACTTTAACAAATGTGTCTTTGATGGTGTTCAAAAGAAAAGAAAAATAAAACAAAACAAAAACCAAGTTCCATAAACATTATGTTTCTTTTAATTTTTTCACTGTTTGTTAACATAGTCTCTCTGAAATTGAAAACTGGCCTTAGATTTATAAAGTAGCCATGTTTCCATTCACTTTTGCTTCCTAGATCATCACAGGACCACAACATTCAAAACTGCCAGCTATAAAGTATAGCACCACTGAAACAGGCATGAAGCCATGCAATGTCTCTTCCCTTCTCTCCTTAAGATCTTACACAAAAAAGTTTAAAGTGACTTTAACCATTTCTCCTCCTCCTCTCCTCTTCCTCCTCCTCCTCCTTTTTTCTCCTCTTTTGGTGTGCTTGCTCTCTTTTGACATCAAACTTGCTGATTTTAATTTACAAGTCTTTTAAAGCATTTACAACGTACAGAGCATGGTGTTTTGTCAGTTTAGGACACAATCCTGCTTACGGTCTGTGCCTTCTGGCTCTTCCTGGCAGCCTTTAAGGCTCAATTGGAATTGTCTTCCAGGGACAGTTCCTGCTCTGTAGCTAAGAAATGATATGACTTTGGATGGCATTTAGGGATTAGCTCCTAGATGAAGCTGGGATGATATAATTGGCTTTGCCTGAGAAGGATTCTGTGTGTCTGGGAGTTATGAATGTGTTTGCGCATGTGTGCTGACATGTGCACCTGTGTGTAGTGCATGTGGACCTCAGAGATGGTTGCTGGCATGCCTTATTCAGTGTCTTTCCACTGTTTTTTTCCAGACGTGGTCTCTCAGGTAGCTGACTGTGTCAGCTATCCTGGGTGGCTCTGTATTTCCCATGATTCCTCTGTACTTTGCTCTTCAGTGCTTACAAGCATATATCACCTCTCTCTCTCTCTCTCTCTCTCTCTTTCTCTCTCTCTCTCTCTTCTCTTTGAAATATGGGTGCCGAGACTCTGAACTCAGGACTTCTTTGCCTACTGAGCTATCTTCCCAGCTCAATTAAGATTTGTGTTAAATGTCATCCATAGTCTTGCATTAATGGATCATCTATGGATGGTAACTTTCCACCCTAGCACTGTTAAAAAACATAATCACGGGGACTGGAAAGATGGCTCCGTGGCTAAAAGCACTTGCTGCTCTTCAAGAGGATCCAGTCTGGGCTTGATTCCTAGCACCCCACATGGCTGCTGGCACTGTTGGTCGCCATAGTTCCAGGGGGAATCCAATGCCCTCTTCTGACCTCCAAGGGCATCAGGTATACATGTGGTGGGCAGACAGACCTGAGGGCAAAGCACCCAGACACATAAAATTATATATAAAAAACATAATCCTGGACCCTTGGAAAGTGGAAATTGGAAAACTTGTTTTAAGGAAATCATGAATGTCCACATAAACTTTTGACTCCAGAAATGCAGCATTATTGTAAGATGAGCCAATTAGTGAGTCTGGTCAGAGTTTCTGGAAGTTTCTTCCACACTGTAGGGGAGGGGGCTAAATTTTTAAAGCTCAGTTTGAGCTTCAGGAATCCACTCTGAAAGATGAGTTTCTTCCCCATTGAATTGGGGCATTGGATTTTTGTTTTTAAATTTCAGTTTTATTTATTTATTTATTCATTTATACGTATTTAGGCTTATTCTATTTTGTGTGTATGAGTGCTTTGCATTGCATGCATATCTGTGTAACACATGCGTGCCTGGTGCCTAAGGAAGTGGTGAGCCTCCATGTGGGTACTGGGAATGGAACCTGAGTCCTTTGCAACAAGTGCTCTTAACCACTGAGCCAATTCTCTGAGCATAAAGGAGTTTTCAAAGGGAAGAGTGGTTTGTCTTCGAGTATTCTGATGCTCTGGCTTCGAAGGATGGCTTTTGTATCTGGGTATGTTTCTCTGGAGTGTATTTTTCTGACTTTGAGAGGAGCATAGACAGCTTTTTATTCCAAGCAGGTTGTAAAGATTTAAAATGGAAACATCTCCCAAACCAGTCATGATCTATTCACTGACATTATCACTAGCAGATCCTTCAGAGGTGCTGAGGAAAAGCAAGCCCTAGGCGTCCTTGATATATTAACAGCGCCAAGGAGACCGGCTTCCAATCACGGCCTTTGGAGCCACTGTTAGAAACAGAATCCTGAGTTTGTGGACTACTGATCTCACCCAGAAGGATGTTTTAAAATGTCTTAATTCAAATTAACTTTGAATCCAGAAACTCGGCCATTGTTTTTAGTTCTTAATCTGGGCCTCCCCGTCAACTTTTTGATCTGAGTTTTGGTTGACTTTGAGATCTTCAGGACCGGTTGAGACTCCTGGCTGCCTTAGTTTGGCACATGTTAATGCTTACAACAGATCTTCTGTTCTGTACAGAGTCAAATGACTTAAACCTATGTACTATCTCATATGTAATAACTATATTTCGATGCATCGGTGATGCTTATAAATAGATAAACTCATCCATCACATGAATCCATTTAGGTCTATTATTTCCTGGGCACAGGGAGCTAATGGTGACACACCTAGACGTCAGCTACTTATTCCCTTTCCATATTCTGCAGCAAAATAAGAAAAAAAAACCCTCATTTTATTTCCCCTTCATCCTCATTCCTCCCCTCTCCCTCTCCTATATCTTCCTCCATCCCTTCTTTCCTCTCCCATCCCCCTCTTCCTCTCTTCCTCCCTTCCTCCCTTCCTCCATTTTTCTTTCCTCCCCTCCCCCTCTCTTCTCTCTCCTCTTCCTCCATGCCTTTTCTTTCCTTTTCTTTCTTCTTTTCTATGTGGGAGAATTAAATCCAGGGCCTTATGGAGGCCATCTATCTCCAAGTTACATCTCTACCTTAGGATATTTAAGGTCAGAAAGATTCGAGTTTAGTTTCTGATGTTCCCCATTTATTAGCTGTGTGACCTTGGGTAAATGACTAAGCTTCTCTGGGGCTAAGGCTTCCTCATTTGTGAACTGGGGTGATGACTCGAACTGGGGAAAATTAAATGAGACACTGTGGTTGACGAGGTTGGAGCTGAATCGCTGATCAACCTTCATCTGTCTTGTTGCCGCCCCTTCCCACATCCCTGCATGCCCTCTGCCCCTTAAACCCTGTAGCCAGGGACAGCAGTCAAGGGGTCTCAGGACTATCCACACACAGGAACAAATGATGTGTTTCTTAACCAGATTTTAGCAACTTACATGGTCTGGTTTGAAAAGAAAAGCCATTCAGTAGACTTGACAGCCAAAGACCTGTTCCCCATTAAGCCTGGCGCGGAACCTGTTCCATATTAAGCTATGAAAAGATTGCATTAAACTTCACATTGCTACATATTGTCTAAGATTTGTGTTTTGATTTAATACTCCCAGCTTTCAGTAGAAGAGGGAAAAAAATCTGACCAAAAAACAAAGCAAAACAAAGGGAGGCTTTTATCTGCTTCAGGGGCAGACACTGAACACTGGGGCTCAGCTTGCTGATGTTTTATTGAGTCACCGCTTCACGCCCACCTTTTCCTGTCTTGTAACAGTTTGCAGTTTTGACTATCTGACATGACTAACCATTGCAAATCTAACTGATTACAACTGTCAGTGAGTCTGGAACAGAGGCGGGCATCTCCTGGAGAAAGCAGACATTCGGATCCCTTACCACACTCTTCCCTGCCCCCTCCCAGTCCTCGTCACTTTTAAACTCATTAATTTGAAGCATCAGAGGGAATGTAGCGTTGCAGGAACTCTCTTTTAAAAGTCTAACATGTTTGCATCGAGAGGCGTCATGCTTGTTTAGCAAAAAATAAGTTACTCTAGGGAGATCCTTCGAGATTTATCGATGAGATGTGTAGTAGGGAAGGGGTGACTTGGGAGGAGAAAGACTGTTCAGAGATGAAATCATCTACTCCAGGCTGGTGAAGGCCAGGACTGGAGACATGGGCTCCTCTTAAAATGATTGCCATAACAGCTTCCCGCTTTCATCTTAGGGAAGTTCACCTAAGCAGTTCACTCAGTGCTAAGGCCATGTGATGTAAGTAACATCGCCAGTAATAATTTTACCATTGTTCTCTCAAGGGGTCATGACCTGATCCTAAATAAACACTTCTGAAATTGTCTGCCCTCACGCTGGGATGTGCTCCTGATGTTGGAGAAAATGAAAAAAAAAAAAAAAAAAAAAGCAGAGATGCCTCCTGAAGCAGCCCCAGGGTTTTGCTTCTGCTACCAAGGAGATTGTTTGGGGGTGGGGTGGGAGTAGAGGGTAGAGGCTGCTTGCATAGGACCTCAGGAAAGATGCTGACCTTAATCAGAAACAAGTTTACAGGTGTTCTTAAATGGCTATCGGGATTTTTTTGTTCAGGGGAAGGATTCCTGATTGGTTGCTGCCTGGGAGACGCTGTGGTGAGATTTGGATGTGTGTATTATTGTAGGGTCATCAACACCACCACCCATTTATAATCACTGTTTCCCCTCTTAAATCTGCAGGCAAGAGTTTCACCTTGACCATAACAGTCTTCACAAATCCTCCCCAAGTGGCCACTTACCACAGAGCTATTAAAGTGACAGTGGATGGTCCCCGGGAACCAAGAAGTAAGTACCTGCCTTTCTATTGAAAATGCTAATAGAGTGTGTGGGGACCCTGTGAAGAATTCATTCTAAAGGAGTTAGTGTCACTGTCACTACATATGGCCTTTGCAAACTTTATTATACTTTATTTTTGCATACATTTTAGGGAAGGGAAGTTCACAGAACTTTACAGTTCATAGAAAATAAAACCATAGCTTAGGCTTTTCCACAGAGCTGCTTAAGGCTTTATAACTTTGGGGAACAAGTGAATAGCTATTCAGTCATGATAACTTTTAGCTAAGGAACTCTGCTCTTCCTTTCTGTGCAGTGGGAGGGGCCAAAGAGACCCACGAGGCTGAGGAAGCAAATTATAAACTTTAAAATCTTGAGCTTAGTAAAAAAGCATTTGTGTGTGTTTCCCATGGCCCAAGAATGCGGTTTTTTTAAAAGCTCGCCCACTCAGTTCCCTTTATAAAGAGCACAGGGCTTAATTACAAAGAATTTATTTGCAAATGATAACTTGCTTCATTGTTACAACACGGTTGTCTGGCCACTTGCTAGTAACTGTTCTGCAGAGTTTCTTTAACACAGAGAGAGCTACAAACTAGGTTTATGTCACCTTGGTTTCTTTGTCTATGTCTTGTAAAGCTTTATCTGGTGCTCAGCTGAAGGTAGTGTCTCTGTCTGGGCCAGTATTTATTCTTTTCCTGAATCTGGGTCAGACCTGACTGACTTCCACTGACGCCCACAGTGACTTGAGCAAGCTTGGCATAGCAGCATTAAAATACATCTACAGAGTAAAGGTTATTCTAAGTCGAAGTGTGAAGTGTTCTGTACCACATAATATAATGTAAATATCATAGAATGCTCTGTCTTTTTTGGCTTAATACATTGGAAGTCCTAGGCATTGTAATTAGGTTGTTAAATTTGGCTTTTAAGTGTTTGTTCTAAGACTATTTCCCACCTAGACAGTAAGGACTGTTTCTTTCCTTCCCCAGAAGGGAGGAGGCCTAGAGGGTTTTTCCTCTCCCTGTACTGTGCATCTTTTAGCAATAGGATCAATCCTACAGTAGCCCCTACCCCCACCTCCATCTCTTATGCCCTGTCTTTGTCACAAAGGCTTGCCTGAGTAAGGGAGGTTTTCTGCCCCAAAGAAATCTTTGAGACTTGTTTTTTCCCCATTTCATGTGTAAGGCTTTCTTCCAAATTCCTAGTGTTAGGTCAGTGCTGGCCCTGTCTGTGCATTTTGGGAATGTCCTATCAGGTATTTGGTTTCTCTCTCTCTCT